>NC_045640.1:903662-1010464 GCF_009829145.1 Chiroxiphia lanceolata
ACAAAACAAAAACAAAAACAAACCAACAAACAAAAAAAACCTCAGGGGCCCAACGAACACCCCTCTGTTCATGCCCCAGGGTGTTGGGTTATATATTTGGGTTTCGTGGCTTAAAACCAACTGTTTGTCTGTATAATCGTATTTATTGGGTTATTTTATTACATTTTTATTCTGATTTACAATCTCTCCTTTGAGCTGGGTCCATTTCCCCTGCAGGGTTACCTTGAAACCTTTAAAGATGGACAGGAAAGGCCTCGTTAAAAGCCTCTGGAACGAGATTCCCGCCTCTGGCACGAGATTCCTGCCTCTGGCTCAGCCACAAACTCTCTGGGGAGAGGGAAAAATCCCCGTGGGGAGGGGGAAAAATCCCTGTGGGGAGGGGGAAAAATCCCCGTGGGGAGGGTGCCAGGATCAAACAGGGAACTGGGAATTGTCCCGGTGCCAGGAGCCGACGGCGCGTGGAGATCCCTGAGATCCGCAGCCCGGAGAGCTCCGGCCTGGACTTCCCCTGGCAACGAGTCTTGGGAGGGTGGGACGGTTCGTGCTCGGGGCTGGCTGGGCCAGGGATGATCCCTCGGGAAAGGAGGGGACGGAATGTTGGCTCGGCCTTGGGTTGGTTTGCAGGGAGGGTCAAGTGTGGAGTGGGAATGGGGAGAGCTGGGAAGGGTGAAGACACCAGATCAGATATTGCCCCAAGCCCCGTCCAGCCTGGCCTTGGACACTTCCAGGGATCCAGGGGCAGCCACAGCTCCTCTGGGAATTCCATTCCAGAGCCTCCTCACCCTCACAGTCAGGAATTCCTGTCCAACATCCCATTTAAATCTTCACTTTCCTAGTGGGAAGCCATTCCCTGTGTGCTGTCCCTCCCTGCCTTGTCCCCAGTCCCTCTCCAGCTCTCCTGGAGCCCCTTCAGGCCCTGCCAGGGGCTCTCAGCTCTCCCTGGAGCCTTCTCTTCTCCAGGGGAACCCCCCAGCTCTCCCAGCCTGGCTCCAGAGCAGAGGGGCTCCAGAATCCTGGAATGCTTTGGGTGGGAAGGGACCTTAAAGCCCATCCAGTGCCACCACCTGCCCTGGGCAGGGACACCTTCCACTAGCCCAGGTTGCTCCAACCTGGCCTTGGACACTTCCAGGGATCCAGGGGCAGCCACAGCTTCTCTGGGAATTCCATTCCAGCCCCTCCCCACCCTCCCAACCAGGAATTCCTTCCCAGTACCCCATCTATCCCTGCCCTCTGGCAGTGGGAAGCCATTCCCTGTGTCCTGTCCCTCCATGCCTTGTAAACAGTCTCTCTTCATGTTTCCCGTAGCCCCTTCAGGTCCTGGAAGGCCACAATTAAGTCACCTCAAAGCTTCTCTTCTCCAGGCTGGACAATCCCAATTTTCCCAGCCTTTCCCCACAGACATCCCCACCCTCCCTGGGCACCCTGTGCTGGTGTCCGTGTCCTCACACTCCTTCCCTTTGGGTACAGGAAAGGGCTGGGCCGGCAATTCCAGGGAATTTCAGACACAGGAGGTGCAAACATTGGGATGGAGGTGCAGGAAGGGGCTTGGAGCACCCTGGGCTGGCGGAAGGTGTCCCTGCCCATCCAGGGGGTGGCACTGGATGGGCTTTAAGGTCCCTTCCAACCCGACCCATTCCAGGATTCTCCCGTGAAATCTCAGCGTTGTGCCCACTGGAGGAACTTCCGAGGGAACGGCCGTGGGAGGGACCCACTCCAGAGGATTCCCAGGAACACTGTCCAGCAGGTGGGAATATTGCTGGGAGAGCTGGAAGGCCTAAGGACCCTCCAACCTCTGCTCAAACCTCAGCCAAGTTCCTTTGACCCAAACATGCCCAACATTTTGGGCCCAAACATTCCGGGCCCTTCATGACCAGAAGGACACGGAGGGGCTGCAAAGTATCCAGGGAATGGAGCTGGGAAGGGGCTGGAGCAGCAGGAGCGGTTGAGGGAGCTGGGGGGGCTCAGCCTGGAGAAAAGGAGGCTCAGGGGGGACCTTCTGGATCCCTAAAATTCCCTGGAAGGAGGTTGGAGCTGGGGTGTCTGGCTCTGCTCCCAGGAAACAAGAAACAGGATGAGAGGGAACGGCCTCAAGTTGAACCACAGGAGGTTTTGATTGGATATTGGGAAAATTCCATCCTGGAAAGGGCTGTCCAGCCCTGGCACAGCTGCCCAGGGAGGTGGTGGATCCCCATCCCTGGAGGGATTGAAAAGCCCTGTGGATTGTAATCCAGATTTTTTCTTTAATCTGGAAAGCACGAAAATCCTCCAGATCAGCTTCTTCTGCAGGGGAGAACCTGAGGCCCGGGGAGCAAAGATCCCACATTCCTTTCCAGAGGCCAGAGCTCCAATCCCATGTCACACTTCTGAGCCCCATCCAATTCTCCAAAGAGCCAGCACAGAGCCCACAAAGCACTTCCAGGATTAGCCTGGGAATGCCAACCAAACCCTCTGCTAATCCCCACCCCACAGTGCAGATCAGGCTTCCTCTGGAAGTGGTTCCTGCTTCCAGCTGGGCCAGAAACACCCTCCAGAAAATTCACTCCCTCCCAGACAAAGCCAGTCCAGCAGGATGGAGGGAGATTTCAAGGCAAAGTTGGATTTTTGGCCACTTTCTGGACAGAAATGGACTTTTCTGACGTGTTTTACTTCAGGAGCTGCTCAGCATCGATGGCGATTTTATTCCAAAAGCAGGGAAGGAAAGTCGGGAATTCAAGGACAAAGAGACTGGGAAAAATCATCTTCCGTTGTTTCCATCTGACTAAAAGGATGGATGCAGATTTCAGGGAATTCCAGAACAGTTTGGGTTGGGAAGGGACCTTCAAACCACCCAGTTCCACCCCCATTTCCCACTCATCCAGGTTGCTCCCAGCCCTGTCCATTGGCTCAGGGTCCTGCACCTCCATCCCCATGTTTGCACTCCCTGTGCCTGAGATTCCCCGGAATTGGTGGCCCAGGCCTTTAATTTATCACCCAGCAACATTCCAGAGGGATGCCAGGCACGTTGGTGGGAATATTTCTGGAAGATCTGGGTGGAAGGTCTAAAGATCCTCCAATCTCTGCTCAAATCTCGGGCAGGTTTTGACCCAAACGTGGCCAAGATTTTGGGCCCAAACATTTCAGCAGGAGAGACTCGGAGGGGCTGGAGCACATCCAGGGAAGGGAAGGGAGCTGGGAAGGGGCTGGAGCAGCAGGAGAGGCTGAGGGAGCTGGGGGAGCTCAGCCTGGAGAAAAGGAGGCTCAGGGGGGACCTTCTGGATCCCTAAAATTCCCTGGAAGGAGGTTGGAGCCGGGGGGGGGGTCAGGTTCTACTCCCAGGGAACAAGGGACAGGAGGGGAGGGAACGGCCTCCAGCTGTGCCAGGGGAGGCTCAGGCTGGATTCTGGGAAAAATTCCTTCCTGGAAAGGGTGGTGAAGCTTTGGAAGGGGCTGCCTGGGGAGGGAGTGGAGCCCCCAGCCCTGGAGGTGTTTAATGAGCAGATGTGGCCCTTGGTCACATGGAATCCTGAAGGAGCCAAGAAGAAACATGGAGAAGGGCTTTGGACAAGGGATGGAGGGATAGGACAAGGGGGAATGGCTTCCCACTGGAAAAGGGGAGATCTGAGTGGATATTGGGAGGGAATTCCTGGCTGGGAGGGTGGGGAGGGGCTGGGATGGAATTCCCAGAGAAGCTGTGGCTGCCCCTGGATCCCTGGAAGTGTCCAAGGCCAGGCTGGAGCAGCCTGGGCTGGTGGGAGGTGTCCCTGCCCATGGCAGGGGGTGGCACTGGATGATCTTTAAGGTCCCTTCCAATCCAAACCATTCCATGATTCCACGATTCTCTTCCCCCTGGCTCTGCACTGCTCCCTCTTGCAATTCCTCAGGAAACTCTGGGACTTGGTAGAAATTTATTCTGCTGCCTAGAGAGTGAAAATCCCTTTATTTATAGGACAGATTGGACATGCCCAGATTTCCCCACCTGATCTCACTCCAGCAGGTCCCCCTCAACCCCACTGCCCCATCCTGTGCCAGGAAAAGGCACCTTTACCCTTAAAATTCCACAGCTTTTCCCCCAAAAAAGCAGCTGAACTGTTGGAAAGGGGACTTGTTTAACCCCCACCCCGAAGCAGGATTTGTTCCTGCTTTTGTTGTGTGGAACAAAGAACTCTGTATTTTTCTACCCATGTTTTGTTTCACTCCGAGGTGCTTTGTTTTGTTTTGCTTTCAGCTCGTTTCATCCTCACGAGGAATCCTTTGAATTCCAGGCCCAGGCAAGGGATGGTTTTGAAACAGAGAATTCCAAACGGCTCATTATCGTATTTTCTTTTTTTTTTTTTTTCTTTTTTACCAAAAGGCCTCTGCGTCGTTTTATCTCCCAGAGGAAACAATTCCCTGAATTTCTGCATCATTGGAGCCCCGAAAGAAAAAGTCACCGGAAGAATTAACACCAGATGTGGCTCTGTCCCATCCCATGTGTCCCTTCGGGTTCCCGTTAGGAAAGCACCTTCTTTCCTGGAATTCCTCCTCTCTGCCTCCACAACGTCCTCAATAACCCAGAGCCTGAGGAATGGCTCTGAAAAGGGGGGAAAAACGGGATGCAGAGACTTGCTTTAATAACCACCAAAGGCATGGAATCATGGAATGGTTTGGGTGGGAAAGATCATCTCATTCCCACCCCTGCCATGGGCTGGGACACCTTCCACAGGTCCAGGTTGTTCAGAGTTGGAAGACTGGAATCCAGGAAGCCGAGGAAGGTGGAGGAAGAGGTGTTTGGGAAAGGAAAAGGATGGATTTGGGAGAGGGACAACCACGGGGTCGCTGTTTAGACGCCCTCAGGTTGGCATTCCCAGCTCTCCTGGAGAGGATTCCGGTGGCACTGCCGGGGGTTGGATTTGCTCCTGCTCCAGACTGAGGCCCCTTCTCCCTGTGGGGTGGAGGAATTGCCTTCAAACAGCCCAGGAATGTGGAGAGGAAATGGTGATTCCAGCCCCTGCTTCCTGCAGGAGATGTCCCTGTGTCCCCTCGGGAGAGGGACACCCCTCTCCAGCTGCATTCCCATCTCCAAGGAGCTGGACTCTGTTATACCAGGGAAAACGCCCAAAAAAAATCCTGCTTTTTGGACCCTTTAAACCCCTTAAAAATGAACCTTTCCATTTGTATTGATTTTTTTTGGGGGGAGGGGGGTTGTGGAGATAAAGAGCCATTTCCCACCCGGGCACGAGGTGCTTCCAAAGGTCTCTCCCTGCCCAGCAGCTCTTCCCTGCTCTCCATGTGCTCTTCCACAACCTCTTCCCGATCCCTGCGGAGCACGGAACGTGACTCAGCCCTTCCCACCCTCCTGGTTGTGTCCCCACAGCTGGGAAGCAGCTGGAGCTGCTGTGGAGCCTCCCCAGCTCCCACTCCCCAGCACGGAGGGAGCCCTGGAGGAGAAGTCCTGCTCCACAGGAGCAGCTCCAGCCTCCACTTCCCACACTCCTCCAAAAATCCCGGTGGGATGATGGGGTTTATGGCTCTGCCTGGGCTGTGGGATCAATCACGGGAAGGAACTTCTGGAGGTCGACAAGTCCAACTCCTCTGCAATGAGCAGATCCCTGTGTCCCTCAGATCCCTGTGTCCCTCAGATCCCTGTCCCTCAGATCCCTGTGTCCCTCACATCCCTGTGTCCCTCACATCCCTGTGTCTCTAAAATCCCTGTGTCCCTCAAGGTCCTGTGTCCCTCAGATCCCTGTGTCCCTCAGATCCCTGTGTCCATCAGATTCCTGTGTCCTTGAGATCCCTGTCCCTCATATCCCTGTGTCCCTCAGATCCCTGTGTCCCTCAAGGCCCTGTGTCCATCAGATCCCTTCCCCTCAGATCCCTGTGTCTCTAAAATCCCTGTGTCCCTCAAATCCCTGCGTCCCTCAAATCCCTGTGTCTCTAAAATCCCTGTGTCCCTCAAATCCCTGCGTCCCTCAAATCCCTGCCCCTCAGATCCCTGTGTCCATCACATCCCTGTGTCCTTCAGATCCCTGTCCATCAGATCCCTGTGTCCCTAAAATCCCTGTGTCCCCCAGATCCCTGTGTCCATCAGATCCCTGTCCCTCAGATCCCTATGTCCCTAAAATCTGTGTCCCTAAAATCTCTGTGTCCCTCACATCCCTGTGTCCCTCACATCCCTGTCCCTCACATCCCTGTGTCCATCAGATCCCTGTCCCTCACATCCCTGTGTCCCTCACATCCCTGTGTCCCTCAGATCCCTGTGTTCCTGAGATCCCTGTGTCCATCAGATCTCTGTCCCTCACATCCCTGTGTCCCTCAGATCCCTGTCCCTCAAATCTCTCAGATCCCTGTGTCCCTCAGATCCCTGTGTCCATCACATCCCTGTGTCCATCAGATCTCTGTGTCCCTCAGATCTCTGTCCCTCACATCCCTGTCCCTCAGATCCCTGTGTCCCTCCTGGTCACCTTCCATGTGGACAATTCTTCTCCAGTTTTGGGGTCGGGGTTTTTTTTGGAATCATAGAATTATTTCAGTTGGAAGGGACCTTTAAAGATCCTCTAGTCCAACCTGCCATGGGCAGGGACACCTCCCACCAGCCCAGGCTGCTCCAACCTGGCCTTGGACACTTCCAGGGATCCAGGGGCAGCCACAGCTTCTCTGCCCAACCTGGGAGAGGACCTCCCCACCCTCCCACCCAACAATTCCTTCCCAATATCCCACCCAAATCTCCCCTTTTCCAGTTTGAAGCCATTCCCTGTGTCCTGTCCCTCCCTCCCTTGTCCCCAGTCCCTCTCCAGCTCTCCTGGAGCCCCTTCAGGCCCTGCCAGGGGCTCTCAGCTCTCCCTGGAGCCTTCTCTTCTCCGGGGGAACCCCCCCAGCTCTCCCAGCCTGGCTCCAGAGCAGAGGGGCTCCAGCCCTGGCAGCAGCTCCGGGGCCTCCTCTGGACTCTCTCCAGCAGCTCCACATCCTTGTGCTGTTGTTCCCAGGGCTGGAGCAGCTCTGCAGGGAGGTCTCACCACAATTCCCCCCTGTGGGATCAGCCCTGGGCACGGGGAATTTCTGTCCAGGGTCACGTGGAGCTTCTCACCCCCCAACACCCCAAATCCTTCTCCTCAGGGTTTCTCCCAAGGAAAGGATGGCATTTATTAGGGATGGAAATCACCAGTTCCTGCAGCATCTTTGCTCAGGGAGCTCCACATCTTCCCAGCACACCATGGAAAGGACCTTCCTGCTCGTCATCCCTGTGAGTGGCCTCATTCCCAAGGCTGCTTTGCTCCATCCCACTCTGCTCCAGAGGGCTGCCAAGGCTCCCAATTTTCCCTTCCACACTCACATTCCCAGGAGTGACCTCAGGGAGTGCCCAGAGAAGCACCAGGGACAAAAAAAACCTCCTGGCCTTATCCAGGACCCCGAGCTCTGGGATCCGGGGGCTCCTTCCTGTGGGTGAGGTTGGGAATGCCTGGGATCTGTTGGATCCTTGGCTGCTGGAAAAGCCCTGGAGGGAGCTCAGTCCAGCTCTGAGATTCATTTAGAGCTGCCCAGAGATCAGTCTGGAGGGTTGGGAGTGCCAGCCCAGCCTGTGCTGGCATGAGGAGGTGGCACAAGGCCATCTGTGCCCAGCCCCGTGCCAAGCACAGCTCTGCTCTGAGGCCGCAGCAATTCCCTGGAAAAGCATCCCTCTTTTTTGTCATTTCCTGTTTCAGTTCCCGGGTTTTTCCCTCCCATTCTCTCCTTTGTCCTCGGATGAGGTGCAGTGTTCCCACAGAGCCCGGGCTGGGCCCTGCAACGTCCCCCAGAACGAGAGGGGGAAAATCACCGTTCCCTGAGATCCCAAATCATCCTTTTTAGGCCTTGCCAGTTCTTCCCTGATTTCCAGATGAATCCCAACTGCTTTGTCCAGTGGTCTGAGCAGTGCTGGGCCCTATTCATCCCAGTTTTTTGGCAGGTTTGAAGGCTGGGAGGAGGAAGGGGAGCAGGCACAGTGAAGATGCACGGAGAGATTGATTCCTTTAGGAAACCTGAGGAGAAATGGCTTTACCAGGATCCTGATTCATGGAATCCTGGAATCACAGAATGGCTTGGAAGGGACCTCTGAGATCATCTCGTGGGCAGGGACAGCTCCCACTATCCCAGCCTGCTGCTGATCCCAGGAAAAGTGAAGGTGTCCCCAGCAGTGAGACTGGAATTGTAACCTCCTCCCAGTCCTCACTGGAAAAAAAGGGCTTCACCAGAGGGAATTCCTGCTGAAGGATGAACCTACATGGCTGTCCCATCCCTGGAAGTGCCCCAGGCCAGGCTGGATGGGGCTTGGAGCAACCTGGGATGGGGAAAGGTGTCCCTGCCCATGGCAGGGAGTGGAATGAGATGGGCTTTAAGGTCCCTTCCCACGCCAAGTTTTCTGGGATTCAAGGAACTGTGGCCAACCAGGGATGGTGGGATCAGGAGCCATCAGTGAGTGGTCCCACCTCGAAGGGGAATTGCCTTGGAGATGCCAAGAGCAACCCTCCAGCCCTGACCATCCCTGGGGAAGGCAGACGGGGACATCCCTATTTCCCTGCCCTGCGTCGCTCTGGAATCTTCTCCTGCTTGTTCATAGAATCATGGAACGGTTTGGGTCGAAAGGAACTTTAAAGATCACGTAATTCCAACCCCAAAGGCACAGCAAATCCCCTGGGATGAGCTCCACATCTCGGATGGCTCCTTTCCCCCTCTGCTCTCCCCTTTTACAAGCGGTGAAAGCTCCACTCCCCCTCATCCAGAGGGAATCCTGGGCAAGGTGCTCCTTCCAGAAATAACCACTTCCCTAATTTCCAAACAGAATCTGTTTTTCCCCTTTCCATAAAACTCACCAGACTCAAACAAAGCCCCCTTTCTCCGTGGCCTTTCGAATTCCACCGGCGCAGGATCCTGGTGCCTCAATGTCTCCTCCAGCAAATCCAGCCGGGAATCGCAGCCAGGATTTGGTGCCACCCAGATATTTTGGACACGGATTTGGACTCACCTCCTCCCCGGGCTTTGCCTTCCCTGCCCCCCGGCAGGACAAGGATTTGTTCTTGGATCCCCCAGGTTTTTAAGTGGATTCGCGGAGGCTCAGCAGGGAAAGGTCATTTCCACTCGTTGACATTCAGGCTGTGGCTCATCACGGGATATTTATATTCCAGAGCATCATCCTGGCTCAGGAGACGCTTCCCGCCCGTCAGGATTTCTGGGAAGGGGGGAACTCTCCCACCTGGAGGAACGGGAGGCTTGGACAGAAGGAGAACTCAGCCTTAAAGCACCTTCTCCTCCTCCGGGGCTGGCCCAGGGGTCGGGTTGGAGTTGTTGGATACCCTGGGGTGGTTTCCCAGAGAAGGGTTTTGTGCTCACGGATCTGGAGCCTCTGCCAGAGCCTCTCCCTCTGCTCGGGCAAACCCTGGGGAGCTTCTCAGTCCCAGTTTCACACTGGGATTGCATCCAAAGCAGCAGGGCAGGGGGGGATTGTGCCCCTCTGCCCCTGTCTCAGCTGAGACCCCCCTGCAGAGCTGCTCCAGCCCTGGGAACAACAGCACAAGGACCTGGAGCTGCTGGAGAGAGTCCAGAGGAGGCCCTGGAGCTGCTGCCGGGGCTGGAGCCCCTCTGCTCTGGAGCCAGGCTGGGAGAGCTGGGGGGGTTCCCCTGGAGAAGAGAAGGCTGCAGGGAGAGCTGAGAGCCCCTGGCAGGGCCTGAAGGGGCTCCAGGAGAGCTGGAGAGGGACTGGGGACAAGGCATGGAGGGACAGGACACAGGGAATGGCTTCCCACTGGAAAAGGGGAGATTTGGATGGGATATTGGGAAGGAATTCCTGTCTGTGAGGGTGTTGAGGCGCTGTCCCAGGTTGGGCAGAGAAGCTGTGGCTGTCCCTGGATCCCTGGAAGTGTCCAAGGCCAGGTTGGAGCAACCTGGGAGAAAGGAAGGTGTCCCTGCCCATGGCAGGGGGTGGGTCTGCATGGGCTTTTAGGTTCCTTCCCACCCAAACCATCCTGGGATTTTATTATTCTATTATTCTGTTATTTTCAGGGGTTGGATTTTGGGGATCCTCACGGTCCTTTCCCCCTCAGGATACCCCGGAATTCCATGAGAGCTTCCCAGGGGTGAAAACCAAACCAAGCAGCACTTTGAATGTTCTTTTGTCCAGGATTTGCTCTGTGATTTGGGGATCCAAAGCAAAGATGCCACTTCTCACGTGGACAGGAGCCAGTTACATTTTCCGTGGACATTTTCCGAGGAGTTTTCATTCCCTTTCTGAGTAAATCCCGCTTTTCTTCTCTTTGGTCTCCCCACAAGCACTAAAACACCTGGGAGACGTCACTTCCTTCCCTTCTGGCTTGATGCAAACCCGTTAACTTTGGTTATTAACAGGTGGGAATGAGGAATTCATGGAAAGCCAACTCAGGAGACAACTCCTGAGGATGGAGAAGAGCAACCTGAATCCCCCCAAATCCCACAAAAACCAAAAGGGGGCTGAAGAAATGTGTCTTTATCAACATGAGCTTCTCAAACCAAGCCCAGGCTGCTCCAGTTGGGTGGGAGAAGCTTTTCCTCCTCTCGGAATTCGGGTTTCAAACCTCAGCAAGATTCCCAGTGTAAAAAAAAGCTGGAATGGCCCCAGTGCTGACACCCAAAAACGGGGATTGCGAGCTCCGCCAAAGTCGCCTGGGCTTGTGTTTTTTGAAGGGAACTTGAAAGCTTGGATTTGGCTTCCAAACTTGGGGATTTATGTTGGGGCTTCTGTCGGAATTCGCCTCCAACCCAAATAAAAAAAATCCTCGTTTGGCCGTTTCCACGTGAAATATTAGGTCCATAAAATATCCAACAGCCAACCAAAGCCATCCCAGTGGATGGGAACGTGAGGGGAACCAAGGAGTTCCTCTTTTCCCTTCAAACACTCCCCCTCTGCCAGCCCAAGAGTGTTTCCTAAGGGAAATCTGGGAGATGGGCTGGGCTTTGCAGGGATTTCCTTATCCAGTGGGAGAAATCCCGATTTCTACCCAGCCAGGGGATTTCCTGGAATTCCAGATAAATCTGCGAAGGGGAGAGTTTCCTCTCCCAAGGCCTGGATAAAAACCCTTAAACCCTTTTGCCTGGAAGCACTTCGAGCCACACCTCGGTGTTATCCAGGAAAAACGCGGAAAAGAGCTGGGATTTTGCCCCAGGAAAGGTGGTGCCACCTCACAGCTCTGCTGGGAATGCAGGTGGTTGTGTGAAGTCTCCTCCCAGCACATCTCCAGCCACTCCAGAGTTTAATTCCAGGGAAAAATCAGTCTAAAGCCGCCCTTCCTTGCCTGGAATATTTTAGGATGAGGGCTGGTGGAAGGTTTCCAGCTGACCTGTGGATTTACAATCCCATCACTTGCTGGTTCAGCCCAACCAGGGCCATGAGAATTAACACCCAAGGGCTCCACAAATATTGGATTTTTCCCTGTTTTCTGCTGTCCCTCTGGAAGGATCAGTGAGGAAGGAGAGCAGGAACTCAGGGAAACCCCTTAGGTTTCCTCAAATCCTGGAATTCCAACGTTTCCAGGGGAGCAGCCGGGGGGGGGGGGACTGCAAAGGATTTTCCCAGTGGGAAAGCCATGGAATCATGGAATGCTTTGGGTGGGAAGGGAACTTAAAGCCCATCCAGTTCCCCCCTTGTCGTGGGCAGGGACATTTTCCCCTATCCCAGGTTGCTCCAACCTGGGCTTGGACACTTCCAGGGATCCAGGGGCAGCCACAGCTTCTCTGGGAAATTCAGTCCAGCCCCTTCCCACCCTGCCAGCCAGGAATTCCTTCCCAATATCCCACCTATCCCTGCCCTCTGGCACTGGGAAGCCATTCCCTGTGTCCTGCCCCTCCATCCCCTGTCCCCAGTCCCTCTCCAGCTCTCCTGGAGCCCCTTCAGGCCCTGCCAGGGGCTCTCAGCTCCCCCTGGAGCCTTCTCTTCTCCAACCTGGCCTTGGACACTTCCAGGGATCCAGGGGCAGCCACAGCTTCTCTGCCCAACCTGGAATGAGATGTGGGACACACTTTCCAGCGCTCGTGGTCGGACGGGGCGTTTTCCACAGGCAGGGAGGTCAGAGCAGACCAGCACCTCCCTGCTGCCCAAATCCAGCCCCTGGAACGGAGCTTTCCTTTCTGGGAATCCCACAGCCACGTCCCTGAGGAACAACACCCAGGACACAAAAGTCCTGGACCATCCAGGCCCCTGCCCTGGGCCGTGGGAGACGCCCACACGTTGCTCTCCTGAGAAATGCGGGTTTAACACGGCGGGTTTTCCCACCTAAAGGTCCAGTCCTGCTTGATCCTGAGCCCTTCCTTCCCTCTGGGATTAGTTTTCCCTCTGGTGGCCTCTTTGGGCCTGCCTGGGTGATGTTTCTCTCCCTCTCTGAGCTCCCAAGAGCTCCTTGAGGCTTGTGGAGCTCCCGGAACCTGCATGCCTGGCTCTGGTACCTTCCCTGTCCAGGGAATGCAGAAGGAGGGGATTTTTCCAAACAAGAGAAAGGAAAGGAGAAGAGGCTGAAAAAAAAAATCAACCAGCCCAGGCTTGGAATCTCCAGAGGCACCTGGGAAAGTCTCCAGAGGGCAGAGTTGTCTCCCACATCAGCACCTGAGCAGGTGAAACCTTTTAGAGGTGACCCTTTGCCAGGGGGACACAGGGAATGGGAAGGAATGGGATGAGATGGAATGGAGCAAAGTGGAATGGGGTTTGCAGCCTGGATCTTTGTGCCAAAGGAATTCAGTGAAGCCAGTCAGATCCTGGGGGCAGTTTTGGATCCTTCGAGGCAAGAAGGACACGGAGGGGCTGGAGAGTATCCAGGGAATGGAGCTGGGAAGGGGCTGGAGCAGCAGGAGGGGCTGAGGGAGCTGGGGGGGCTCAGCCTGGAGAAAAGGAGGCTCAGGGGGGACCTTCTGGATCCCTCAAATTCCCTGGAAGGAGGTTGGAGCCAGGGGGGGTCGGGCTCTGCTCCCAGGGAACAAGAAACAGGAGGAGAGAGAACAGCCTCAAGCTGAACCAGAGGAGGTTTTGATTGGATATTGGGAAAATTCCATCCTGGAAAGGGTTGTCCACCCCTGGCACAGCTGCCCAGGGCAGTGGTGGATCCTCAGCCTGTGCCATGTCCCCTGAGCTGACAAGGCTGGGCAGCCAGAGCTTCGTCCCTGGGTTTGGAGAAGCAGGAAAAATCCACCAGGTTTTATTTCATGGAAAATGCATCCAAGGAGAGACTCGCGGGAAACGTCAAAAGCGAGGAATGAAAATGAGAGTGGGACAGAAAACAGGGAGAATAATTCAAAGAAACGAGGAAGTAACGCCCCACTCCGGGGGTGACAAATCCCAGCAACGCCAAGGAACACCCCTGCTTTTCCAAGAATGTGGATTTCAGGGAAGAAGAAGACAAATTCCATTGAAAGAGGTTTCTGGATGTCCCCTGGTCCCACCCTTAAGAATGAACTTAAGCCCGGCCTCTTGATCATCCAGCTCTGTGAGTCACCTACTCATGGGTTTGGGATGAGACCTTTGTGCCCCCGGGAAAGAATCCTGCAGGGAGCCTGATTTTTGGGATGGTGATGGAGGAGACTGAGTCAGAGCTGCTCCAGGCTGAGCTGGGCCCATCTGGGGGTGATTTGGGACAGGGCAGAGATTGAAAGGATCCTTTGAGGGGAAAAGCTGGGAAGGTTCTGAGGGGCAGTGGGGTCGGGGGGGGGGGGAGATTTCCATTGGTGGTGGGAAGCACCAGGATGGAGGAAAAATCCCCCTTTCCTGTCTCCTTCCCTCAATTCCCTCCTTAAGTGGGTGAGAAACTGCCCAAACCAGCTCTGACATGGAATTCTTGGCTGGGAGGGTGGGGAGGGGCCAGGATGGAATTCCCAGAGAAGCTGTGGCTGCCCCTGGATCCCTGGAAGTGTCCAAGGCCAGGTGGGAGCAACCTGGGATGGTGGGAGGTGTCCCTGCCCATGGGGGTGGAAATGAATGGCTTTTAAAAACCTTTCCAACTCAAAGCATTCCAGGATTCTGGAGCCCCTCTGCTCTGGAGCCAGGCTGGGAGAGCTGAGGGGGTTCCCCCGGAGAAGAGAAGGCTCCAGGGAGAGCTGAGAGCCCCTGGCAGGGCCTGAAGGGGCTCCAGGAGAGCTGGAGAGGGACTGGGGACAAGGGAGGGAGGGACAGGACACAGGGAATGGCTTCCCAGTGCCAGAGGGCAGGGAGAGATGGGATATTGGGCAGGAATTCCTGGCTGGGAGGGTGGGGAGGGGTTGGACTGAATTTCCCAGAGAAGCTGTGGCTGCTCCTGGATCCCTGGAAGTGTCCAAGGCCAGGTTGGAGCAACCTGGGCTAATGGAAGGCGTCCCTGTCATGGCAGGGATGGAAGAGGATCAACTTTAAGGTCCTTCCAACCCAACCCATCCTGTAATTCCCTGATTGAAGTTGCTCCTGAGGAGTTTTGCTGTCAAAGCAGCCGCTGATCTCCAGCCCGTGGCCTCCTCTGGACCTGCTCCAGCAGCTCCACGTCCTCCTGGTGCCGGGGTTGGGGTCAGTCCTGCAGAACAGCGGCACTGGGAGTTCATCCAGAGGATTCTGTTGGTCCCTGTCACCTGGCCCAGTGCTGATTCCCATCCCACGGGGAATCCACAACCCCATTTCACACCTCCCCATCCCCTCCCCGTCCCTCCCCCCCACCAAACGGGCACAGGTGAACCGGGACATCCCCCCTGGAATCCTGTCCCAGCCTGGAATTCACACCCTGGAGCCCTCCCTGCGCTTCCCTCGGGCTCCTCCCGTCCCCGGGAGCCGCTTGGAGCAGGGTTGAAGTTCATTTTCCACCCCCCCCCCCGGGGGAGGGCGAGAATCGGGACATTTTTCACATAGTCCCAATTCTTGTCCCTCGAAGCCCTCGGAGCCCGGGGGGGTTTATTTGGGAGCAACCTCCGCAAAAAAAAAAACAACCCGGCCCTTTAACAACAGCCCTTGTTTACAGGCACCGAGCCCTTTGTTCCCTTCCCTTTCCTACAGGGATGCGGCAGCCGCTGCTGGAGAATTCCGGTCCGGAGCCAGAGGAGGATTTTTGGGAGTTTTTCGGTTCCTTTCTGCATTCACAGGGAGCAAATTCCGGCTCCAGCGGCTGCTCCGGGCTCTCTTGGGGGTGGTTCATCCCTTCTGGAGCTCGTATTCCAAAGGGTGAGGAAATGTAAGGCAGGAATGAGGATGGGAAGAGAGAAGGTGGATTTTTAAGCACATTCCCTGTAGGGTCCCGGGCTCTCCTCTTAATCTTCCTGGGGGTAGCTCAGTGTCCACCCTCTATGGGAAATTCTTGGAATTCTGTTGGCATCTTCATCGTGGTGTGCCCAAAAAAGAGTGGAATCACTTCCCTGAGCACAGGTCATGCTTGAAACATCGTGGAATTGTTAAGGCTGGAAAAGACCTCTGGGATCATCAAGTCCAACTGTCAAAACAGCAGCACCATGTTCATCACTGTCCCTGTCCTCAACTGCTACATCCACAGGGAATTTCAGGGATGGCTACTCCACCACTGTCCTGGGCAGCTGTGCCAGGGTGGGACATCCCTTTCCACGAAGGAATTTTCCCTGATATCCAACCTCAACCTCCCCTGGTGCAACTCGAGGCCGTTTCCTCTGATCCTGTAACTTGGTTTTTTTTTTTGAGAAAAGAACCCTCCCAACCCAAACCATTCCATAATTCCATGATTTTACGAACCAATCATTTTGTTATTGACTCCCTTATCCTAATTTCCTTTCCAGCAGCTCCCAAAAAGCGCTTTAGAGATTCCTTCTCCTCAAACTTCACTAATTTCCCACTTAATTTCCCACATGGGCAAATTCAAACAGGTGGAATCTTTTCTGGTGACACCAAAATACTCCCAAACCCCAACATATTCCTGGGCATTAAGGTCTGTCCTGGATTGGGCTCTAATCAACAATTCCTTTGGGAGCTTTTTTACTGATTTCAGTGTTTCTTTGTATTTATTTCTTTGCTGCTGTTCCTAAAAGCTCGATAACACTCACGGCCAGAGCTGCGCCTATGCTACATTAATCTCAGCCCTCCAAGGTTTCCAGAGACATTCCTGCCTCTCCTCCAGCTCCACAGAGCACTTGGAGGACTCTGATTATTTAAAAAACTTAAAACTTGTCCTATTTCAGCATCAAAAAGGAGAAAAATAAGAGAAAATCTGTGTTAAGTCTGTGAGATTGGGGTGAAATGCTGCAGCAGGACAGGGAAAAATGAACCCTTCCCCTTCCCAGCATCGCTTCTCCTGGAAAAGTCATCACTTCCCCAGTAAAATATCCAGGGGTTTTATGCTGATCCTTCTTTCCCTTTAATGTCCCTTCTTTCCAGGGGGGATTATTTCTTGAGGTAGAATTTATCACCACAAAAAATAGGAAATATCAGTCAGGAGAGTTCCAAATGAACAGGCAGGACTGAAAAGCCACACTCGGTCCTTTTCCCGACATTCCTCACACTCAGGCCTCATCCCGACATTCCTCGCACTCAGGTCTCATCTCAACATTCCTCACACTCAGGCCTTATCTCAACATTCCTCACACTCAGGCCTCATCCCGACATTCCTCACACTCAGGCCTCATCCCGACATTCCTCACACTCAGGCCTCATCTCAACATTCCTCACACTCAGGCCTCATCTCAACATTCCTCACACTCAGGCCTCATCTCAACATTCCTCACACTCAGGCCTCATCCCAACATTCCTCACACTCAGGCCTCATCCCAACATTCCTCACACTCAGGCCTCATCCCAACATTCCTCGCACTCAGGCCTCATCTCAACATTCCTCACACTCAGGCCTCATCTCAACATTCCTCACACTCAGGCCTCATCTCAACATTCCTCACACTCAGGCCTCATCTCAACATTCCTCACACTCAGGCCTTATCTCAACATTCCTCACACTCAGGCCTTATCTCAACATTCCTCACACTCAGGCCTCATCTCAACATTCCTCACACTCAGGCCTCATCCCAACATTCCTCACACTCAGGCCTCATCCCAACATTCCTTGCAGCACTTTGGGGAGGAAAAACATTCCCTGGGATTTCCTCAGCCCATGTTCAACGAAGGTTCAATTCCCACTCATCCCTTGGAATGCAGGAACACCCCTCCCTGTCACAGGGAATGTCTGGGATCCCCTCGGCATCCGCTCCGGCGGGACCTGTCCCTGCCCACGGCAGGGGGGTGCAATGGGATGATCCCAAAGGTCCCTTCCCCCCAGCCTAGTCTGGGATTCCATGATCCTGCTGGAAGACCATCGTGCTGTCCATAAATCCCAACAATCCCACCCTGTTCCCCAGCGGATCATCCAAACCCTCCTGGAGCTCTGGCACCAAGTACCCTCAGCTGCTCCTCCTGTGGTCCCTCCAGACCCTTCCCCGTGTCCGTGTCCCCCCTTTGGATCTCGTGCTGTGGCCCCCAAATATCCTGGATGTTCCCATCCACGTGGAATTCCACCCTTCCTCACAAGCCCATCAACCATGGAGACATCTGAGAGATAAATCAGGGTTTGATCCCACTCGGAGGTCAAACATCACTCCTTGGACCTCCCAGGGCACATGGAAGCACAGACTGAGTGGGATCCAGAGTCAGGGAATGGTTTGGGTTTGGAAGGGACCTTAAAAACCATCTCACTCCATCCCTGCCCTGGGCAGGGACACCTCCCACTCTCCCAGGTTGCTCCAACCTGGCCTTGGACACTTCCAGGGATCCAGGGGCAGCCACAGCTTCTCTGGGACACTCATCCCAGGGCCTCCCCACCCTCCCAGCCAGGAATTCCTTCCCAATATCCCACCGAAATCTCCCCCCTTCACCTCAAAGTCTTTTAAAGCACATTAGAAAAACAATTATTGGGTTTGCAGTAACATCATTTCGAGGATTAGTTAATTAATGAGATGAATTCATTGATATCATTTTGAGGATTAGTTCATTAAATGATATTAATGAATTAATATCATTCACAGGATGGTTTTTAAACAGTGGGGTTTTGGGTTCTATCAATTCCACAGAGACCAGGATCTCCAGGCCTGGAACAGAACCCTCTGGCATTGGTTGGGATTTTGGGAGTCGTGTCATGCCCTGACAATAAAGTCCTGGATGAGTTGGGATTGTCCAGCCTGGAGAAGAAAAGCTTTGGGGTGACCTGATTGTGGCCTTCCAGGACCTGAACAGGAAAGATGGAGAGAGACTTGGGACAAGGGATGGAGGGACAGGACACAGGGAATGGCTTCGACCTGGGCCAGGGCCTCCCCACCCTCTCAGCCAGGAATTCCTTCCCAATATCCCACCCAAATCTCCCCTTTTCCAGTGGGAAGCCATTCCCTGTGTGCTGTCCCTCCACCCCTTGTCCCCAGTCCCTCTCCAGCTCTCCTGGAGCCCCTTTAGGCCCTGCCAGGGGCTCTCAGCTCTCCCTGGAGCCTTCTCTTCTCCAGGGGAACCCCCCCAGCTCTCCCAGCCTGGCTCCAGAATCCTGGAATGGTTTGGTTTGGAAGGGACCTTAAATCCCATTGATTCCATCCCCTGCCATGGGCAGGGACAGCTTCCACCATCCCAGGTTACTCCAGCCTGGCCTTGGACACTTCCATGGCTCCAGGGGCAGCCACAGCTTCCAGGTGCAGCAGGATTTAGAGCTAAAAAGCATTAAAAACAATAATGAAAACAAACAAACAAAAAAAGACACACAAAAAAAACCCACCTCCATGCGAGGATTTCAGGATTCAAGAAAACATCCCCCCCTTCCCCTTTTTGCCCCTCACAAGCAGCTGAAGGGTTCCTACCAAAAACATAAAGGAGTAAAAGTTCACCAGGAAAAAGGGAAATCGTCCTCTTCACACCTTCTCCCAGAGTGGGGAATGTGGGGAGGGAAAAGAGGGAATTAAAGTGCAGGAACAGCAGTGGAGCAGCACAAAGGGAAATTTCCTCCTCCCTGCTTAGGTTGTAGTTTTTAAGAGTGGAAAGCAGAAATTATCCTGAATTAAGTGAATAATGCAGAATAAAACTGAGTTTATCTGGAGAACAGGTTAAGAGAGACTCACCCAGCCCAACGTGGCTGCAGCAATAAATACACTGAATTTCTGCCCCAAATTAAACCAGTTCTGCCCTTTCTGGCCTCGTTAGACCAAGCCCAGGTGATTTAAATCTCCATCTAATCCTCTCCTTCAGAATTCCCCGGGGCCAAAGGACCTCCCGGTGGAAACCAGGCCCTGGTGGAGGTGACACTTGGGGACAGAAACCTCTCAGAGCTCCACTGCAGAAGCCTTTTCCCTTTTCCTGTTGCTCCAAGATGAAGCTCCTGGAATCTCCCCATTTTTTTTTTGGTGTTTTTGGGTTGGTTTGGGCACATCTTTGGGATGAGGGAACAAGGGCTGAGCTTCAATTAAGTGCCACCTTAAATTACCCCCCCAGTGTGTTCTGCCCACTTTCTTTGGGGTGTTTGCTGCTCTCAGCTCCACCTGAATTAGAATTTAATAATTATAATTCAAATTATAATGAATTATTATTCAGGTCAGAGCAGCATTTTCCCTCCTGCAGCTTCTCCCTCATAAATTTTGGGATGATTTGAGGGCCTGGAGTTACCTGCAGCTTCTTCCTCTTCCCATTTTCCTTCCTCTGGATGAGTCTATAGGAATTTTCCCGGGATTTTTTTTGTCCCACTCCATTTGTGACTCCACACCAGCTTTGTTTTTTCAAGCCGTGGTTGCTCGTTGGGTGGGGATTTTTGGGGACTGTCGTGTCCCAGCTGCCAGATTTTTTTTTTCATACTCTCCTAATTCTGAAACTCAAGGAATAGGTAAAAAAAAATCCAGGAGAATTGAAGCATAAACTGGTTTTTGGGGTTTTTTTCTTGCCTAGAAATGGTTTGAAGACCCTCAAGGTCTGAGGAGCTTTGATGGTGTCAATGGGAGGGGTCACCTTCAATGATAAGGATGATGCTGGACTGGGAGGAGCTCCAAGGCAGAAAGGCCCTGCTGAGAGACCTGGACTAATTAAAGGGCTAATTACTAATTATTGATGAGAGTGTTCCCCAAGGGTGGGGTTTAACAAAGCCAAGTGTTGGGTTCAGCCCCTGGATTGGGCCAGGCCTGGCTGGGACAGACTTTGGGGTGTCCTGGGGTGGCCCCAGCTCCAGTTCTGGGGGACACGACATGAGGAGGATCCAAAGGTGTTGGAGAGAGTCCAAAGGGTGGGGAAGGGTCTGGGGGGGCCCCAGGAGGAGCAGCTGAGGGATTTGGGGGATTGTTCAGCTGGAGAAGAGGAGCTTCTCCCCAGGGAAAGGTCACGGCCCCGAGGCTGCCACAGCTCCAGGAGGGTTTGGACAACGCTCTCAGGGACAGAGTGGGATTGCTGGGGTGTCTGTGCAGAGCCAGGAGCTGGTCTGGATGATCCTGAGGGTCCCTTCCAGCTCAGGATATTCCATGAGAACTCCAGGAGTTCCCCCCAGCGTTGGTGAGGTTCTGTGGGGTCTGGATTCGAGGGTCCAACTCTGAGAGTGTTCAGCCTTTCCTTCCAGCATCTGCCCTTCCCAACCTTCCTTCCTGGTTTTGAAATCCATGCTGGAGTCCTGCAGAAGGATTTCCAGCCCCACTGAGGGAGCAGCAGGACAGGGAGAGCTCAGCCAACAAGTAGCAGATGCCACCAGCTGGAGAAGCTCAGAATTCCCGAACAGGGAAACGACTTTTACATCCCTGGCTGGGGCTCAGCCTCTCATTTCCCAGAGTTTCCATGAGAAGTGCTGGAAAAGAGCCCGGCACACAACGTGTGGATCCGGTTACAGCTTCATTAGGGCTCTGCCAGTGGGGTAGAACAGGTAGGAATGTCTGATTTGGGGTTTGCCTGGAACTTTTCCCTCTAAAGCCCCTTTTCCATCCGCTCGCCGGGCTGGCAAAAATCCAGCCCCGGGAAAGGCAGGGTGGATTCCACGGGCTGCATTTCCCTGGATGCTGCAGCCAAACCGGTTTGTGAGCACCAGGCTGGGAGGGGAGAGCATAAAACAACCTCCTGGTTTCTATTTGACATCTCTTTTACCTGGGGGGAAGGGTTCTGGGAAGCTCCTCCCTTCGGGAAGCTGCAGAGGGGCTTTGGCTGGGAACAGGTCCCTCAGAACAGGCCCTGCTGAACGTCCCTGCTCAGGGGTGTCCTCTGGCAGGGATGGAGGAGTTTTCCCAGCTTTTGGGGAGCTCAGGTTGCAGGGAAATGTGTGTGGAAGCAGCAGAACCTCGGGAAAGATGTGCAGTTAAATTCCCTGCCCCGCCCCGGCTCCTTCTGTTCAGAGGCTGCTCCAGTTCCCGGGATCATCAGGGTTGGAAGAGACCTTCAAGATCATTCAGTCACCCCATAATCACCCCTAAACCATGTCCCCTTAGTCACCCCATAATCACCCCTAAACTGTGTCCCCTTAGTCACCCCATAATCACCCCTAGGGGAGGGGAAAAGCCTGGGATGGCTCTTGGAGTGGTTTTGGGCCTTCTGCTGCCACCTGGGACAGCTCAGGGCAGGAGTTGTCCTGTTCCTCCTTTTGGCTTTGTTCCTCGGGGCAGAGAAGGGACATCATTCCCTTTCCTTCACCCCCCAGGATGAGATGACACAATGGCCAACATCAGGTCACCTGTGAGGGGCTTTTCCAGGATGGAATCATAGAATGGCTTGGGTTGGAAGGGACCTTAAAGAACATCTCACTGCAACCCCCTGCCATGGGCAGGGACACCTTCCACTATCCAACATTGCTCCAACCTGGCCTTGGACACTTCCAGGGATCCAGGGGCAGCCACGGCTTCTCTGCCCAACCTGTGCCAGGGCCTCCCCACCCTCACAGCCACGAATTCCTTCCCAATATCCCATTTTAATCTCCCCTTTTCCACTGGGAAGCCATTCCCTGTGTCCTGTCCCTCCATGTCTTGTCCCCAGTCCCTCTCCAGCTCTCCTGGAGCCCCTTCAGGCCCTGCCAGGGGCTCTCAGCTCTCCCTGGAGCCTTCTCTTCTCCAGGGGAACCCCCCCAGCTCTCCCAGCCTGGCTCCAGAGCATCCAAGCCCCATCCCATCCCACCCACTTCCATGGACAGGGATACTTCCCACTCTCCCAGGTGGCTCCAAGCCCCATCCAACCTGCCCTTGGACAATTCCAGGGATACCTGGAATTAGGTCCCAGACCCAGGTGAGTTGGTTACCCTGAGATCCATCTCGGTTGCAGATTCCCTGGCAGTGATTCCAACTCCTTTCCCTACCCCTTTTCCCTACAAGCAGGAGAGTTTCCCGGTGCATAATCCCTTGGAGGCTCATCCCTGTGGTCCAGGATGACACCCAAGCATGGAAGAAGGCCAGGATGTCATGGATTTACCCATCTGGGACATTTTCCTTTCTCTCATAGCTGTCCCCATCTTCCACCCACCCTCTGAATTCCAGCTCAGCTTTCCCTGGGGGCGGCTCCTCCGGGAACACGGGACACAGCTTGGATTTGGGAATTCCAGTCCCAGAGGAGCCATTTCTGTCTAACCAGATGTGACTTCCAGGCTCTCTGGTTTCATTCCTCCATCCCTGAAAGGACTGTTCAGGCAGAAGCCCCTCAGTGTCCATGGGAGGGGTGGAATAACTGAGGAAACTCTGCCCTGACGTTGCCACCAGGCACCAAAATAGAGCTTTTAACCCCCCCAGTGGAGAGCAAAGGAGGAAAGAATGAGCTTGAGCTCTGTCTCCCCAGCCCTGGGATTCCAGGCTTGGATTCCAAGAGCAGCCAGAGGAAATTTGGCCTGGAGCTGCTCCCGAATTTAGCAATTTTACTGATTTAGGCACCTCTGATTAGAAAAAAAAAAAGTGGAGAAGGGAAACCCTTGTTTCGGCTGCTTCCAGCAAAAAGCCTCCCTGGAGCCTCTGTTCCGTGGCTCCAGGATGTCACCAGGAGCTTCCAGGCTCCAGCCAGAGGGAAAGGCTCTGCCCTGTGTCTGTCCCTTCTCCAGGACTCCACCCTGGTGACCTTTAAGCAGCCCGGGCAGAGCTCGGTGAGAAACACTCCCTTTGCCTCCCAATCCCCCTCTTTTTCCCCTCTCCCCATCACCCCCAAAAACTCCAAGCCTCAAATACCAGCCCCCACCGGCCTCTGCCAGGAGAGATTTCCAAGTTTTTTTACGGCCTTCATAAAGCTGGGATCAGGGGGGATTTTTTTTTCCACAGGAGTTGAGTAGAAAGAAAGACTTTCTCCACTCTTTTTTTTTTTTTTTTTTTTGGCTCCTCCTTTTTTTTTTTTTTTTTTTTTTAAAACCTCCTCTTCGGTTCTTTGGGAAATGAGCTCGTTCCGAGGATAAAAATAACCCCTTGATTTGTGTGTTTCTTCCTCGGAACAGAGGGAGACTTGTTGGTGGATCTCATAAAGTTTTTGTTCCTCTCTCCCCTCCTCTCATGCGCTTTTAGGTCGTAATTTTATCCAGATGCCTTTTTGCTGCTAAAAACCTTCCACTGGGAGTGGGTTTGGGTTTCACACCCACGTGCCAGGCCACCTCTCCTCGAGGTGTCTCCCGTCTTTCCAGCTCCTCCTGGAACATCAGGCTCATCCTGAAGTTTCTGCCTCCTGGTTTCCCTGGTTTATAATTCCCTCCTGATTCCCGGGGTGGATTCGGTTCCTTGGTTTGGAGTTGGCTCCACGGCAGAGGAGACCAAAGCAAAGGGGGAAAGGAGGAGGGAGATGGTCAGGCCAAGCCCAGGGAGGTGGGAATGAGTCTGTCTCCGCTTCCCTCTCCCAGTTCCAGCTGAGGGAAAAGGGATCCATTCGGGATTGAAGCGGGGAAAAAAGGTGGTGAGGAATTCAAGGGATGAAATGCTGGAGGTGCCAGGACATTTTGGGGTGGGAAATGGATTCCCCACCCACGGGAAGGTTCTCAGGGGTGTTGGCCACCAGTCCCATTCCTAAACTGGTCCCAGATCCCTGGTAGTGGGGCCATCCTTGGTGTTTTCATCCCTGGCCTCTGTGGGGTCCTGAGGCCACCTCTGAACCTCTTTGCTGTGCTGGGAACACAAAGAATCTGGGAATCAAGCCCAAGGCCACACTCTGGTGAAGGTCCTGCCCCTGCCAGGCAGGACAAAGGGCTGCTCAGGAGGCCTGGGAGACACCAGGGTGGGATTTGGGATGAACATGATCCTTTTCCCTCTCTCTTCGTGCTGTCCCTGGAGAAATCAAGGCATTCTTCAGCACCTGGATCATCATCTTCGGAATAAAGGTGCCATGAATTCCTCTATTTCCCTGATTTAGGCCACAAACAGACTGTGGCACTGGCAGGAAGGAAGCAGAGGGGGTGTCAACGATGCTGGGAGCTCCTCTGTTGGATTGGGAATGGTCCCAGTGGTCACACCAGGAACACTTGTGTTTCCTGGGAAATGGGAAAGGAGGGGAGCACTCAAGTCTTCCCAGCCCTGATTCCAAGGTGTTTCCTCTAAACCCTTCTCTGATGCAGCTCAGAAGCAGCACAAGTTGAGGATGAGGTTTGTTTCCCTCAAGGCAGGTGTTGAATTCCATTTGGGATGTCAAGGGGGTGCCCAGAACATCTCCAGGGCTTTGGGATAGGAAAGACAAGCCAAGAAAAACCTGGGCCTTTATGGAAAGGCCAGTGGGAATCATGGAAATGTGGAAAGGTTTGGGTTGGAAGGGACCTGAAAGACCCTTTGATTCCAACCCCAGGGACAACTTCCACCATCCCAGGTTGCTCCAAGTCCTGTCCAACCTGGCCTTGGACACTTCCAGGGATGGGGAGTCTGGTCTAGTCTAGAATCTGGGATAGTGGGAGATGTCCCTGCCCAGGGCAGGGGGTGGAACTGCAGGATCTTCAAGGTCCCTTCCAACCCAAACCATTCCAGGATTCTGGAGCCCCTCTGTTCTGGAGCCAGGCTGGGAGAGCTGGGAATGTCCAGCTTGGAAGAGAGGAGGCTCCAGGAAGAGCTGAGACCCCCTCCTGCTCTGGAGCCAGGCTGGAGGAGCTGCCCCATCCCTGGAAGTGTCCAAGACCAGGTTGGACAAGGCTTGGAGCAACCTGGGATAGTGGAAGGTGTCCCTGCCTGTGGAACTGCAGGATCTTCAAGGTCCCTTCCAACCCAACCCATTCCAGGATTCTGGAGCCAGGCTGGGAGAGCTGGGGGGGGTTCCCCTGGAGAAGAGAAGGCTCCAGGGAGAGCTGAGAGCCCCTGGCAGGGCCTGAAGGGGCTCCAGGAGAGCTGGAGAGGGACTGGGGACAAGGAATGAAGGGACAGCACACAGGGAATGGCTTCCCAGTGCCAGAGGACAGGAATAGATGGGATATTGGGGAGAAATTCCTGTCTGTGAGGGTGGTGAGGGGCTGGAATGAATTCCCAGAGAAGCTGTGGCTGCCCCTGGATCCCTGGGAGTGTCCAAGGCCAGGTTGGATGTGGCTTGGAGCAACCTGGGCTAGTGGGAGGTGTCCCAGGGTGGTTGGAACTGGATGATCTTCAAGGTCCCTTCCAAGCCAAGCCATTCCAGGATTCCATGGGAGCAGGCAGAGGTTGAGCATCAGGACCAGTGGAGCTCCCTGGGCAGGGCTGAGCTGTCGGAGCCCACAAAGGCAGGGCAGCACTTAGACCTGACCTTGAGCCTGGCAAAGGCTCTTCCCAGGCCAGGAGAGAGGCTGGAGCTTCAAGGTAGCTCCATTTCCAGCCTGTGCCAAATGGATCCATTCCCTAAAGGAGCTGGGCCGTTCCTGCCACGTGTCTTTGGTTCCCACGTGGCCAGGGAGGGATCTCAGGAGTTTCCCACTTCAGGCAGTTCTAACATCACATCTTGGGCACTCTGACCTAAGCCTGAGCCAGCCCAGCCTAGTTAAACCTGCCCCTCAGCACCTCCTGGGCAGCAAATGGCACCAAACAAGCCCCTGGGATTCCTTTGCCGTTGGAATGGGGAAGGAGGGGCGGGTTTTGGGGTGGAAAAGCACCGGGATTCCTTTCCCTCCCTCCTCCCCCCTCGTTGCCTGACTCACTGCTCCAGTCCCTCCTGACCTTTCCAACGCTTTGCCTTGGGAAAGTGCCACGGTGCCTCCAAAATCCAACCTGGATCCAGCTGCAGGAGGAGCCAAGGGGGTGTTGCTGCTCCTGGCAGTGCCCAAACCATCCTTGAGACAGAAAGAACTCGAGCAACAACCCTAAAAAGAAATATTTATTCCCATTCCATTGTTCTGTTCTCAGAGACGGAGAAACTCAGCCCTAAGTGCACAGGCACAGTGGAAAAACTGGGAAGGGATAATTTTCTTCCTGATTTATTCCTGATGTTTCTCTTCCCTTCTTCCTTTTTTGAGGGATGTTTGAAAAAAGAAGGGGGAGGAGGGGGGTGGAATAAAAAAAGGTCGTTCTGGGGAGGGCAACTGTCGGTGCTGGGGAGGGAAATGACCCTTCTGAGCTGATCCACGCGGGTGTCTCCTGCTTCCAGCAGCAGATTCCTGATCCTGGAAGTCATTCCCACCTCTGCTTTTTCCCTGCTGCCCCTTGGGCATCCGGGGCTGGGCCATTCCTGGGATAAAGGTGGATGGAAAAGCTGCTTCCAAAATGGGGTGAAACAATGCAGCTGGAGGGGGGGATGGGTTGGGATGAGTTGGGATGGGTGAGGTGAGGTGGGAAGGGATGTTCTTCCCGTGGGAGATAAGGCAGGGAGAGGAACCTGTGCCAGGTGTTGGGAATATGAGGAGGGAGGGATGTTTGCAGAGAGAGAGGGATGTTTTCAGGGAGAGAGGGGTGTTTGCAGGGAGGGAGGGATGTTTGCAGGGAGAGAGGATGTTTGCAGGGAGGGAGGGATGTTTGCAGAGAGAGATGTTTAAAGGGAGAGAGGGATGTTTGCAGGGAGAGAGAGAGGGATGTTTGCAGGGAGGGAGAGAGGGATGTTTGCAGGGAGGGAGAGAGGGATGTCTGCAGGGAGGGAGGGATGTTTGCAGGGAGAGAGGGATGTTTGCAAGGAAGGAGGGATGTTTTCAGGGAGAGAGGGATGTTTGCAGGGAAGGAGAGAGGGATATTTGCAGAGAGAGAGGGACGTTTGCAGGGAGGGAGGGATGTTTGCAGGGAGAGAGGGATGTTTGCAGGGAGAGAGGGATGTTTGCAGGGAAGGAGGGACGTTTGCAGGGAGAGAGGGATGTTTTCAGGGAGAGAGGGATGTTTGCAGGGAAAGAGGGATGTTTTCAGGGAGAGATGTTTGCAGGGAGAGAGGGATGTTTGCAGGGAAAGAGGGATGTTTGGAGAGAGAGAGGGATGTTTGCAGGGAGAGAGGGATGTTTGCAGGGAAAGAGGGATGTTTGCAGGGAGAGAGGGATGTTTGCAGGGAGAGAGGGATGTTTGCAGGGAAAGAGGGATGTTTGGAGAGAGAGAGGGATGTTTGCAGGGAGAGAGGGATGTTTGCAGGGAAAGAGGGATGTTTGCAGGGAGAGAGAGAGGGATGTTTGCAGGGAGAGAGGGATGTTTGCAGGGAGAGAGGGATGTTTGCAGGGAAGGATGTTTGCAGGGAGAGAGGGATGTTTGTAGGGAAAGATGTTTGCAGGGAGAGAGGGATATTTGCAGGGAGGGAGGGATGTTTGCAGGGAAGGAGGGATGTTTGCAGAGAGAGAGGGATGTTTTCAGGGAGAGAGGGGTGTTTGTAGGGAGAGAGGGATGTTTGCAGGGAGAGAGAGAGGGATGTTTTCAGGGAGAGAGGGATGTTTTCAGGGAAGGAGAGATGTTTGCAGGGAGAGAGGGATGTTTGCAGGGAGAGAGGGATGTTTGCAGGGAGAGAGGGATGTTTGCAGGGAGAGAGGGATGTTTGCAGGGAGAGAGGGATGTTTGCAGGGAGAGAGGGATGTTTGCAGAGAGAGATGTTTGCAGGGAGAGAGGGATGTTTGCAGGGAGAGAGAGAGGGATGTTTTCAGGGAGAGAGGGATGTTTGGATGGAAGGAAGGATGTTTGCAGGGAGGGAGGGATGTTTGCAAGGAGGAAGGACCATCAATGTGTCCTGAAAAACAGCAGGAAAGGTTTGAGGGAGAAAGGCTGGAAAAACCAACAGGAGACTCCTGAGGGAGTGGCAATAATTCCACAGGCACCTCTGCTGAGCTCCTGGATATTCTGGGAGAGGAAATCCTTGCTGGTGGCACCAAACCTTGCAGTGACCTTTGCTTGGCAGTTTTGGGGTCAGGCCAAGAATTTGGGCACCAGAAACCCGTTGGGAAGTCAGGGAGGGACCCAAAGAGGAGATCACCCCAACCAGCCAGGCCACAGGTTCTGCTCTTCACTCCTTCCAGCTGGAAAAGCAGAGATTTTTTTTCCAACTTCCCATCAAATCTGGAGGAGAAACATCACCCTGAGAAGGAAGAGGAGAAAATTCTCCCCGGGCTTCACAGGTTTGATGTGAGAAAGGAGAGAAAATCATCCTGGTAAGCATTTAATTGAAAGAAAAAAGAAGGGGAAATTCTCCCTGGTCTGCAGAGAAGAATAAGAAAGGGGAGAAAATTCACCCTGCTCTTCATTTAATTGAAATTAAAAAAAAAAAAAAGAAGGGAAAAATCTCCCTGGTCTTCACATGATTGAAATCAAAAAGGAGAGAAAATTCATCCTGGTCTTCATATAATTCAGATAAGAAAGGAGGGGAAATTCCCCCCCTGGTCTTCACAGAACTGGAAGAAGAAATGAGGGAAACTCACCCTGGTCTTCATATGATTGAAATATGAAAGGAGAGAAAATCCCCCCCTGGTCTTCACAGAATTGATAGAAGAAAGGGGAGAAAATTCCCCCTGGGATTCATAGAATTGAAATACGAAAGAAGGGAAAATTCATCCTGGTCTTCACATAATTGAAATCAGAAAGGAGAGAAAATTCACCCTGGTCTTCATTTAACTGAAATAAAAAAGAAGGGAAAATTCTCCCTGGTCTGCACAGAATTGGAATAAGAAAGGAAAGAAAATTCATCTTGGTCTTCACATGATTGAAATCAGGAAGGAGAGAAAATCCCCCCTGGTCTTTATATAATTGAAATAAGAAAGGAAGAAAAATTCACCCTGGTCTGCACAGAATTCAAATAAGAAAGAGAAAATTCAGCCTGGTTTTCACATGATTGAAACAAGAAAAGGGAGAAAATTCCCCCTGATCTTCATAGAATTGAGATAAGAAAGGAGAGAAAATTCTCCCTGGTCTTCATAGAATTGAAATCAGAAAGGAGAGAAAATTCACCCTGGTCTTCATTTAACTGAAATAAAATGAAGGGAAAATTCTCCCTGGTCTGCACAGAATTGGAATAAGAAAGGAAAGAAAATTCATCCTTTTCTTCATATGATTGAAATAAGAAAAGGGAGAAAATTCCCCCTGGTCTTCATACGATTGAAATTAGAAAGGAGAGAAAATTCATCCTGGTCTTCATTTAAGTGAAATAAAAAAGACGGGAAAATTCTCCCTGGTCTGCACAGAACTGAAATCAGAAAGAAGAGAAAATCCCCCCTGGTCTTCATTTATCTGAAATAAAAAGAAGGGGAAATTCTCCCTGGTCTTCATAGAATTGGAATAAGAAAGGAAAGAAAATTCATCCTGGTCTTCATATGATTGAAATCAGGAAGGAGAGAAAATCCCCCCTGGTCTTTATATAATTGAAATAAGAAAGGAGGAAAAATTCACCCTGGTCTTCACAGAATTCAAATAAGAAAGAGAAAATTCAGCCTGGTTTTCACATGATTGAAACAAGAAAAGGGAGAAAATTCACCCTGATCTTCATAGAATTGAGATAAGAAAGGGGAGAAAATTCTCCCTGGTCTTCACAGAACTGAAATCAGAAAGGAGAGAAAATTCACCCTGGTCTTCATTTAACTGAAATAAAAAAGAAGGGAAAATTCATCCTGGTCTGCACAGAATTGGAATAAGAAAGGAAAGAAAATTCACCCTGGTCTTCACATGATTGAAATCAGAAAAGGGAGAGAAAATCCCCCCTGGTCTTTATATAATTGAAATAAGAAAGGAGGAAAAATTCACCCTGGTCTTCACAGAATTCAAATAAGAAAGAGAAAATTCAGCCTGGTTTTCACATGATTGAAACAAGAAAAGGGAGAAAATTCACTCTGATCTTCATATGATTGAAATCAGAAAGGGGAGAAAATCCCCCCTGGTCTTCATTTAACTGAAAGAAAATGAAGGGAAAATTCTCCCTGGTCTGCACATGATTGAAATAAGAAAAGGGAGAAAATTCACCCTGATCTTCATAGAATTGAGACAAGAAAGGAGAGGAAATTCACCCTGGTATTCATTTAACTTAAAGTAAAAGAGAAGGGAAAATTCTCCCTGGTCTGCACAGAATTGGAATAAGAAAGGAAAGAAAATTCATCTTGCTCTTCACATGATTGAAATCAGAAAAGGAGAGAAAATTCCCCCCTGGTCTTCACAGAGCTGAAATCAGAAAGGGGAGAAAGTCCTCCCTGGTCTTTATATAATTGAAATAAGAAAGGAGGAAAAATCTCCCCTGGTCTTCACAGAATTCAATCAAGAAAAGGGAGAAAATTCTCTCGGGTTTTGATATAAATGAAAGGAGAGAGAGGAGAGAATTCCCTCTGGTCTCCCCCCCATTCCCTGCCCCCCCCGGGCATTGGAAGGTGCCTTTTCCCTGGTGGATGGTGACTGTCCAGCCCCATTCCAGCCCCTCCTGTGCCCAGCCCGGCATCACTCGCTGCTGCTCCGCTCCCTCCTCCCGTTTCCCGAGCTCAATCCCCGACTCTCCAACCCACATCCCTGGTGGATCGCGCCTGGAATCCCGAAAGTGAGGGGATTGTGCCCTCAGCCGGCTGCAGGAGCTGTTTTCCTGCTGCAGGGAGGGAGTGTCCAGGTCGAGAGGGATGTTTTTACACTCGGCCCTCGAGTGCCTTGGGAAACATTCCCTGAGTTTCTTTGCCTGCCTTCATCCCGGGATTTCACACCCCCCCTCCAGCCTTGGGTTGGTTTAAAAAGCTTCAGGGAGGCAACTGAGGAGAAATAAATCAGGGAATGAGGTTGGAGAGGGGAGCACGGGGGGGCTGCAGGCGGTGAAACCCCAGCAGGACGTGCTGGGGGTTGTGCCCCAAAAAAAAGGGCACTGCTGGAATCCCTGGAAGTGCCCGAGGCCAACCTTGGGATAGGGGAAGGTGGTGGAATGGGATGTTCTTTAAGGCCCCTTTCCTGCTTCCAGGGAGTTGTTCCAGAAGGTTTCATTCCAGTTTGGGGCTCCAAGTTCTCCAGTATCCCTCAGGAATCCTAAATGTAGCCCAGGACTCACTTGTGCTGAGTTGAACACAACCTTGACTCATCACCTGTTCAACTCTTTCACTTGGTCTGGTTTTATTCTTAGAAAACAAACTCAGGGAGAAATAAAACCTTTCCCGAGCTTCCAAGATGTTTCTCCCACCCCTTGTCCAACCCAAACCCTGGAACATCCTCCCCTGGCTTTTCCTGCCACCCTTCCAGGGGGTTATTCCCGAAGGTTTCATTCCAGTTTGGGGCTCCAAGTTCATCATGATTTAAGGCAGAATTATTCCCAAGGTTTGGGAGCTCCCTGGAGAATCAGGTCTCTGGTGGAGCCGGTTGTCCAGGCTCCTGGGAGGGTCAGGGGGATGTTTGGGATGGGGATGTTTGGGATGGGGATGTTTGGGATGGGGATGTTTGGGATGGGATTCCTCCTGCCCTAAAATACGTTGGGAATCAGCTGCTCGTCCCTCCCTCAGCAGATGCCAAATCCTTCCAAGGACTGGAAGTTTCCAAGGCCGGGTTGGAGCAACCTGGGAGAGTGGGAGGTGTCCCTGCCCAGGGCAGGGGGAGTGGAAATGAATCCGTTAAATCCTTTAAAACCCTTTCCAACCCAACCCATTCCAGGATTGTGGATCCCTCTGCTCTGGAGCCAGGCTGGGAGAGCTGGGGGGGTTCCCCTGGAGAAGAGAAGGCTCCAGGGAGAGCTGAGAGCCCCTGGCAGGGCCTGAAGGGGCTCCAGGAGAGCTGGAGAGGGACTGGGGACAAGGCAGGGAGGGACAGGACACGGGGTTTATGGAAAGAAAATCATCCAAAACCATCCAAATCATCAAAAACCATCCAGATCATCCCAAATTTAGTGGGAAGGAAAACACAGGCGGGATGATCCAAACCTCCAGGGGTGGGAAGTCCACCACGTCCCCCGGGGATGTTGCCCCAGGGATCGTCCCACCTCCAAAAATGGATGAGTTTTGTCAAAATTCAGCCGTTTCTTGCTCCTTGTTCTCTCCTGGTCAAGGGAGAAGCTCCACGCCCTGGAAAAAGAGCATTAAAAAGGTCAAATTAACCCTCCAACCTGGGCTGGAGACGGTTGTGCTCCAGAGGAGGGAAGGAAAGGTCTGGTTTTCCCCTACAGGATTATAAAAGGATAATTTTTAATAAAATTTCATGAAATTTCCCATATTAGAGTTCATTAATTCGTTTATAATGGGAGTTCAGTTATATAAAGATTAATAGATTATATATATAAAATGATATATAAAATATATCATTTATATACAATATATATAATTATATATTATATTATATATATTCTATATAAAATATAATTATATATAAAACATAATTATGTATAAAATATAATTTATATATAAAAGATAATTTATATATAATACATATAATTTATATATAAATATAGAAAATATAAAGTTTTAGAGGACCCCCATAATTAGAGTTCATTAATTCATTTATAATGGGAGTTCAGTTATATAAAGATCAATAGAATATATATATAAAATATATAATTGATATACAATATATATAATTATATATAATATTATATATATTCTATATAATATATAATTATATATATAAAATACAATTATATATAAAATACAATTTATATATAAAATATAATTTATATATAATATATATAATTTATATATAAATATATAAAATATAAAGTTTTAGAGGACTCTCATAATTAGAGTTCATTAAATCCTTTATAACAGGAGTTCATAATATATAATATTATATATATTATATATAAAATATAATTATATAAATATAAAAAATATAAAGTTTTAGAGGACTCTCATAATTAGAGTTCATTAATTTGTTTATAACGGGAATTCAGTTATATAAGGATTAACAGAATATATATATTAAAAATATATAATTTATATATAATATGTAATATTATATATAATATATAAAATATAATTATATATATAAAATATAATTATATATAAAATATAATTTCTATATGAAATATAATTTATATATAATATATATACTTTATATATAAATATATAAAATATAAAGTTTTAGAGGACTCTCATAATTAGAGTTCATTAATTCCTTTATAACGGGAATTCACATTATATAAGGATTAACAGAATATATATATATATTAAAAATATATAATTTATATACAATATATATAATTATATATAATATATAATATTATATATATTATATATAAAATATACTTATATATAAAATATAATTTATATATAATATATCTAATTTATATATAAATATATAAAATACAAAGTTTTAGAGGACTCTCATAATTAGAATTCATTAATTCCTTTATAACAGGAGTTCACGTTATATAAGGATTAACAGAATATATATGTATATTAAATATATAGTTTATATACAATATATATAATTATATATAATATATAATATTATATATATTATATATAAAATATAATTATATATATAAAATATAATTTATTTATAAAATATACTTTATAAATAATATATCTAATTTATATATAAATATATAAAATATAAAGTTTTAGAGGACTCTCATAATTAGAGTTCATTGATTCCTTTATAACAGGCGTTCATAATATATAATATTATATATATTATATATAAAATATAATTATATAAATATATAAAAAATAAAGTTTTAGAGGACTCTCATAATTAGAGTTCATTAATTCCTTTATAACGGGAATTCACGTTATATAAGGATTAACAGAATATATATATATTAAAAATATATAATTTATATATAATATATAATATTATATATAATATATAATATATAATTATATATATAAAACATAATTATATATAAAATATGATTGACATATAAATATAATTTATATATAACATATATAATTTATATATAAATATATAAAAAATAAAGTTTTAGAGGAGTCTCATAATTAGAGTTCATTAATTCCTTTATAACAGGAGTTCACGTTATATAAGGATTAACAGAATATATATATTAAAAATATATAATTTATATACAATATATATAATTATATATACTATATAATATTATATATATTATATATAAAATATAATTATATATAAAATATAATTTATATATAATATATATAATTTATATGTGAATATAAAAATATGAATATATAAATATTATAAACAATATAGAAATGCATTAATATATAATATTAATATATTAAACATAGAAAATATATTAAAAATATATAAATACATTCATTAATACATTAATATTATATAATATTATATTATAATATATCAATAGAATTTATATATAAAATGTAACATATATAAAATATAACGTATATAAAATATACTTTATATATAATATATATTAAAATATATAGAAATATATATAAAAATATATAAACATATTCATTAATACATTAATATTATATAATATTATATATTATATATAAAATATAATTATATATATAATATATAAATATAATTTATATATAAAATGTAACATATAAAATATAACATATATAAAATATAATTCATATGTAATATATAATTTATATATTAATATAAAAATATAAACCATATAGAAATATATTAATATATAATATTAATATATTAAACATAGAAAATATATTAAAAATATATAAAAATATTCATTAATATATTAATGTTATATCATATTATATATTATAATATATAAATAGAATTTATATATAAAATGTAACATATATAAAATATAACATATATAAAATATAATTTATATATAATATATATAATTTATATGTGAATATAAAAGTATAAATATATAAATATTATAAACAATATAGAAATACATTAATATACAATATTAATATATTAATCACGAGCCCCTGCCCAACATCCTCCCTTTGGAAGGACCCCTGGAATGTCCCTTCCCCTTTGGAAGTCGTGGCCTTGCAGCCCCTCTGTGTCCTGATTTCGGGGTTTGGATCGGACAATCCCGGCGTGGGGACGGGATTTTGGGGAAAATCCTGGCTCCCAACCCAAGCTCTGCCAAGCTGGACTTAAATCTCCTCCAACCAAGGCCGAGTTTGAGCCCAAGTCCCGACCGAAACTCGGCGGGAACGGTTCTGCCTCCTCTAATCCCGGTTTTACACGGATTCGCTCCCAGGCCTCCATCCCGGGGACACTTTGATGCCTCCTGCCCGTTGGCAAACATCCCAATCCTCGGGCCTGGCTCTTCCCTGGGAATCTGTTGGATGGATCAGCTCCTCCCGCTCTCCCGCAGCAGCAAAACCTCCCGACTCCCTCCCCCTGGGGCCCGGAAATTTCCGCTGCCCCCACGCGTTAAAAACATGGAATTCGCGAGGGGAGCGGGAAAAGCTTCATGGAAATTCATCAGGGTGAGCCCAGATCCGCTGGAGAGCCTGGAAAAATCATTAGATCACCTGGAGAGCCTGGAAAAATCCTTTGGAGGGGAGGGGGGAAAACCCCCCCAGGGCCCGCCTGGAAAGGCCCCGTTGCCAAGGAGGAGTTTTATGGAGCATCTTCCATTCCCAGGATCTATTTATAGAAACCACATCCCTCTTCCCTCAGGAGCCACTGGAATGCTCCAGTGGATTGACTGGGCTCAGCATTCCCAAGGCAGAGCTTAAGAGAGGCCAAGCTTAGCCCAGCTGGCCCCGGCTCACTGGGGGCTTCTCCTTGGGGCCAAAACTGGCCCCGTCTCCGGGGCCTGGCAGCTTTGGGACGATCCAGAGGGTTTTCCAGGAGGCTCCTGAGTTGATGGATAGGTGGATCCAGGCCAGTGGATGTGGAATTGGGCTTTGAATCACCTGAGTCAGGCTTAAGGAGGGTCCACGGTCCAGGTTTGGGGTCTTCTGGGCTTGGCTTCCACGGGGGTTTGGGAGGGATCAGGAGGATCCTGGAATTCCAGGTTTGGGGTGTTTTGGACTCAGCTCCTGTGGGGTTTTGGGAGGGATCCGGAGGATCCTGAAATTCCAGGTTTGGGGTCTTTTGGGCTTGGCTTCTGCGGAGGTTTGGGAGAGATCAGGAGAATCCTGGAATTCCAGGTTTGGGGTCTTTTGGGCTTGAATTCCACGGGGGTTTGGGAGGTATCAGGAGGATCCTGAAATTCCAGGTTTGGGGTCTTTTGGGCTTGGTATCCGGGGGGTTTGGGAGGGATTGAGGGGATCCTGAAATTCCAGGTTTGGGGTGTTTTGGGCTGAGCTTCTGCAGGTGTTTGGGAGGGAATGGGAGGATCCTGGAATTCCAGGTTTGGGGTCTTCTGGGCTTGGCTTATGTGGGGGTTTGGGAGGGATTGAGAGGATCCTGGAATTCCAGGTTTGGGGTCTTTTGGGCTTGGCTTCTGGAGGGGTTTGGGAGGGATCAGGAGGATCCTGGAATTCCAGGTTTGGGGTCTTTTGGGCTTGAATTCCACGGGGGTTTGGGAGGTATCAGGAGGATCCTGAAATTCCAGGTTTGGGGTGTTTTGGGCTTGGCTTCTGCAGGAGTTTGGGAGGGATTGAGAGGATCCTGAAATTCCAGGTTTGGGGTGTTTTGGGCTCAGCTTTGCGGGGGTTTGGGAGGGATCAGGAGGACCCTGAAATTCCAGGTTTGGGGTCTTCTGGGCTTGGCTTCTGCTGGGTTTTGGAAAGGATCAGGAGGATCCTGAAATTCCAGGTTTGGGGTCTTCTGGGCTTGGCTTCTGGAGGGGTTTGGGAGGGATCAGGAGAATCCTGAAATTCCAGGTTTGGGGTCTTTTGGGCTCAGCTTCCACGGGGGTTTGGGAGGGATTGAGAGGATCCTGGAATTCTAGGTTTGGGGTGTTTTGGGCTCAGCTTCTGCAGGTGTTTGGGAGGGATCAGGAGGATCCTGGAATTCCAGGTTTGGGGTCTTCTGGGCTTGGCTTCTGCAGGGGTTTGGGAGGGATTGAGAGGATCCTGGAATTTCAGGTTTGGGGTCTTTTGGGCTCAGCTTCCACGGGGTTTGGGAGGGATTGAGAGGATCCTGAAATTCCAGGTTTGGGGTCTTTTGGGCTTGGCTTCTGGAGGGGTTTGGGAGGGATCAGGAGGATCCTGGAATTCCAGGTTTGGGGTCTTTTGGGCTCGGCTTCCGCGGGGGTTTGGGAGGGATTGAGAGGATCCTGAAATTCCAGGTTTGGGGTCTTTTGGGCTGAGCTTCTGCAGGTGTTTGGGAGGGATCAGGAGGATCCTGGAATTCCAGGTTCTCCCAGGATGTCTTTAACAGCCACCATGGAGAGCTCTGGGAGCCTGGGATGGAGATGAGAACGGGGAGTTACTTTTGACATCGAGGAAGCAACAACGGAGATTTGGGAATTCCCATTGCCTGGAATAGACTGAGTTGGAAGGAATCCATCAGGATCATGGAGCCCAACTCCTGGCCCTGCACAGGATCATTCCAACAATCCCACCGTGTCCAAACACTCCTTGAACTTGCCTGATCTGCCCACCAGAAGAACTGGTGTCTTCCTTGAGTCCATTCCCCCTGGGATGGCAAAATCCCCCCAAACAGCAAAGGGAGGAGCTGAGGAGCAGTGGATTCCCAGCAGCAACAAGATTTGGGATGTTCCAGTTCCAGGTTTTCCCAGGATGTCTTTAACAGCCACCACGGAGAGCTCTGAGCACGGAGGGGGAGATCCCAAGCCCTGGGATCTCTTTGGCAGTGGATGTGGGGATGTTTTCCTGAATTCCCAGGGCCAGCACGGGACTGGAAGCTGTGGAACAAGGGGAAAAGCTGCTCCCAGAGCTACTGATCCACTGGGATCAAAGAAAAACTGGGATCAAAGGAAACTTCCTGCTCCTCTGCTTTAGGTACAGGAGGGGACATCCCAAGCCTTTTGTATCCACAGCTCTTTGGAAGTGGGAATGGGATGTTTTCCTGAATTCCCTTGGCTGTGAACAAGGGGAAAAGCTGCTCCCAGTCCTAATGATCCACTGGGATCAAAGAAAAATTGGGAACAAAAGCAACTTCCTGCTCCTCTCTGCTTTAGGAACGGGATGATTTGAGGGAGATCCCAAGCCCTGGGTACCCACAGCTCTTTGGGGGTGGGAATGGGATGTTTTCCTGAATTCCCAGGGCCAGCCTGGGACTGGAAGCTGTGGAACAAGGGGAAAAGCTGCTCCCAGAGCTACTGATCCACTGGGATCAAAGAAAAACTGGGATCAAAGGAAACTTTTTGCTCCTCTACTTTAGGTACATCGTGGCTGATTTGGGGGAGATTCCTATCCCTGTGTGTCCACAGCTTTTTGGGAGTGGATATGGAGATATTTTCCTGAATTGCCCTGTCTCTGAACAAGGGGGAAAGCTGCTCCCAGAGCTACTGATCCATTGGGATCAAAGGAAACTTCTTGCTCCCCTGCTTCAGCTCCAGGAGGGGCAGTCTGGGGGAGATCCCAAGGCCTGTATATCCACAGCCCTCTGGGGTGGGAATGGGATGTTTTCCTGAATTCCCTTGGCTGTGAACAAGGGGAAAAGCTGCTCCCAGACCTAATGAGCCACTGGGATCACAGAAAAATTGGGAACAAAGGAAACTTCCTGCTCCTCTCTGCTTTAGGAACAGGATGATTTGAGGGTACCCACAGCTCTTTGGGGGTGGGAATGGGATGTTTTCCTGAATTCCCAGGGCCAGCCCGGGACTGGAAGCTGTGAACAAGGGGAAAAGCTGCTCCCAGTCCTAATGAGCCACTGGGATCAAAGAAAAATTGGGAACAAAGGAAACTTCTTGCTCCTCTCTGCTTTAGGTACAGGCTGGGCTGGGGGAGATCCCAAGCCCTGGGGGTGGATATGGGGATGTTTTCCTGAATTCCCCCGGCCGTGAACAATGGGAAAAGCTGCTCCCAGTGCTGATGATCCATCGCTGATGATCCATCGGGATCTGAGCTGCCTGGAGCCGTCTGGCAGCACCGGCTCCCCCCTTCCCGCACCAGCCTCTCCAGAAACACTCCGGGGTGTAAACTCGGAGGAAAACTCCAGGGGAGGCAGCGAGGTGGGTGTGGAAACGCCTCTTTTATCAGGGTTTTTTTTGTCCCTTTTATCAGGGTTTTTTTTTTTCCCCCTGCTGTTCAGTCTCACACCTTTATTTCTGGCGCTGCTGCTGCTGCTGCTGCTTCTTCCTGCACAGAAGGGCCCGGGAGCTCAGCATCCCAAAAACCCGTGCCAAGGGAGGGGGTGTGATGCCACCTCCTCTTTAATGTCCCTTTCCCGTCCTTCGGAGGGGGGGGTGGCAGCGAAGCAGAGGCGGTTTCCTCCAAGTTCCCCGCCCCGGGAGCCCAGAAATCCGCCGCTAAAACCCCGTTTGTTCGATCCCTGCACCCTCGGGGGCAAGACATCAGCCCCAAAAAAAACCCCTAATGAGGCCTGGCCTCCATCCCTCTTCTCCAGGGGGATTTCCAGCAGCTGGCAGGGAACGGGAGCCCCCGGAAAACTCTCTGGAGTGAGCCCGGGAAGAGCAGGAGGACGGGGGGAGTCGCTCGGGCTCTGCCGCAGCATCTCCCTTTGTGCCTCCCGTGTGACACCGGCCCGCAATTCCCGATATCCCGCCGGGATGGATTTGTTCCCAGGGAACACCTGGAGTGTTCCTGAGGTTTCGAGCCCCGCTCCCTGGTTGGGGTTTGTCGGGCTCGGGCCGTGGTAGAGGCAGAGGTGTTCAAATGTCCCCTTTTTGGGCTGGGTTTGTGCCCAGGTGCCGCTGGCAGCGCTTTGTGCTTCTCTCCCGAGGGTTTTCGGGGAGGATTCGGGGAATTTGAAGGTCTGGGATGAAAGGCTGAGGTCACTTGGATTGTGGGGAAGGGGAGAATGAGGGGAGAGTCATCGGGGTCTGCAGCTTCATCCCGAGGGGCAGGAATTGAGCTCTGCTCTGTGAGCAGGGACAGCAGCCAGGGAATGGCTGGAGCTGTGCCAGGGCAGGCTCAGGTTGGATTTTAGGGAAAGGTTCTTCCCCCAGAGGCTGGTTGGGCACTGCCCAGGCTCCCCAGGGCAGTGGACACAGCCCCAAGGCTGCCAGAGCTGCAGGAGGGTTTGGCTGATCCTCTGGGACACTGGAGGGGGATTGTTGGGGTGTCTGTGCAGGGTCAGGGCTTGGACTGGGTGATCCCTGTAGGGAACATCCCTTGGGAACTGTGTCCCACTGGAAGGGCTGATGAAAGGAGCATTTCCCTTTTCCTTGTGTTTTCATAAAGGATGCTGTGTCCAGGGAAGGGGCTGGAGCAGCAGGAGGGGCTGAGGGAGCTGGGGGGGCTCAGCCTGGAGAAAAGGAGGCTCAGGGGGGACCTTCTGGATCCCTCAAATTCCCTGGAAGGAGGTTGGAGCCGGGGGGTGGGATCGGGCTCTGCTCCCAGGGAACAAGGGACAGGAGGAGAGGGAATGGCCTCCAGCTGTGCCAGGGGAGGTTTAATTTGGATATTGGGAAAATTCCTTCCTGGCAAGGGCTGTCCAGCCCTGGCACAGCTGCCCAGGGTAGGGGTGGATCCCTATCCCTGGAGGGAATGAAGTTCCCTGTGGATGTGGCACTTGGGGACATGGTCAGGGGTGACCTTGGCAGTGCTGGGGGAGCTGTTGGACTTAATGACCTTTAGTACCTTTTCCAACCCAAACCATTCTCCGATTTCTCTCTTCTTAACCCCAAAGTGATTGGAAGCAAAGTTCTCCGTCACAATTTACGCCCATTTTTATTTTTAATAAGTTCAGGGAGGAAAGGGAGACCTTTCACTTGGAGCCTGGGGATGGGCCGTGTGTGACCCCACAGCGACACTTTTATGGCCCTTGAGAATTCTGGGATATTTCTGCTTTGGGCTGCCCTGCAGCAAATCTCTTTTCCAGTCCCTCAGATCTGTTTGTGCTCTGAGAAATCCCGGGATTTTTAACCCCGAAATCCAGCTCTGCCCGGCCCTGCTCGGCACCAGCAGGATCCCGACAAAACTCCAGGCTTCTCCTGCCTTTCCCTGTGCAGGGAGACAGGGATTGCTCCTCCCTGGCACGAGGCAGGGCCTCCTGCAGCCCCCAAGGGTCAGCTGAGCCCCTGCCTTAAGCTGAGCTTTGCCCTGAGGCAGGAGCTGCAAACACGAGCTCTCTGCCTGGTTATTCACGTGGCAACTGCACCGGGGTCCAGCCCCTTCTTTCGGAGCCAAAACAAAACTTTCCACAGCCCAGGAGTGTTTGGGCTTCGTGGATGTTTAAGGAGTGGTTTAATCCCGGCCTTTCAGCTTGCTGGGATGAGCCACAGCAGGCAAGCTGAGTTCTGCTCCTGTTGGACATTTCCAGGAGAAATCACTCCAGCTGAGTCACTTGGCCATTTTTGCCAGATGATTTTGAGGTTATTTGCTGCATTAAGCACCCCAAGGCCTCCAAACTGCTCTGCTTGGGTCTCCTGGAGGGAAAAAGCCCCACGGGAGCTGCTGCTTTAACCTTGAGCGCTTCCCAAATTCCTTCCCAAGCCTCTTGGCCCCTCGATTCCTTTTCCAAGCCCCTCTGGAAAACGCGCAGTGGGATTGTGCTGCGGGAATCCTCCGGCCAGAGGTGCTGCAAGGTGGGATGGATGGATCCCATCCTCATCCCCCACGACTGCTGGGGTGGGAATAACCACGTGGGGAAGAGGTGAGTGCTGGGATCCTGCCCTGCCAGGGAGCTGAGCCCAGCCCTGGGAGCTCCTTGGAGCTGGGAATTGCTGCCAGATCCAACAGCTGTGCTGCAGCTCCTGGAAAACGAGGCGGATTCGAGGGGCTTTCAGCTGCCTGAAAATCCCTGCACGGTAAAATAGGGAAGGAGGGGCGTTGGGGGAAGGTTTGAACAGACACCAGGCTGGAAATCAGCTGAAAAAAAAAGCCCCACAACCCCCTTTTTTTATAAAAAAGCCCCAGAAAACCCTGTCAGCCTGAGCTTTGCACTCTAAAACTCCAAGGAGTCCCCGAGCCCTGATTACTCCGCTCCCAACATGGAAAGTCCAACTTCTCCCAACAGCTCCCTGGGTGCTGAACGGGGTTTATTTGGGATGAGGGGGGATGAAAGGGAGTCAAATTCAGCCTCTCTTTGCGTTTGGGGTTGGAACAAGCCCTGGACAACCCCAAGTGCCCCGTGGGGAGTGCCCTGCTCAGGCTCTGTTTGCGGAGGGTGCCGGTGGGTTCCATCCGTGATGTTTTTCCAGCGATCCCAAGGGATGGTCTGGCTGCTCTGCCAGCCCTTGGAGTGGTGTTGGAGTGTCTACCAAGCACTAATTAAGGGAATGGATCCTCCAGCCACTGTGCAGAGCCATCAGCCACGGGTGGATGGAAGGATGGATGGATGGATGGATGGGTGGATGGATTGTCCGCTGGATGCTCGTTAAGCCGCTGGTTGTATCCAAGCTTCCCTGGAAATGATCCCAACTATGGAGTCTCCTGCATTCCCCTGCCACCCCTTTGGCATGTCCTCACAGTCCTCCAGAAGCTGGATGCTCCCAGTGCTGGAGTTTTCCCGTAAATGCAGCTTGGATCTCAAACTATGCGGAAATTCCCGGAAGCTGCAGCGGCAGCCGAAGGTTTTCCAGGTTGTCTTTGTGCTGGATCAGGGAGTTGGGCTCCTACATTTATATGGGAGTCAGGAGGACTTGGGGAATAATCTCTTCTGGAGCTTTAGCTCTTCCAGGTTGGCTTCCCTGAGGCACAGGGAGGGCGAGTTGGGAAGTTCAGAGGCGCCTCCGACACAAACAACTGATCCCTGGGAACCCTCCCCATCCCTGGAAGTGTCCCAGGCCAGGCTGGAGCAGCCTGGGCTGCTGGAAGGTGTCCCTGCCCACGGCAGGGGGTGGGGCTGGATGGGATTTAAGGCCCCTTCCCAGCCAAAGCATTCCATGCTGTTGATCCATGAGCCGGGTGGGTTCAGGTCCTGAACCCCCTGGGATGGGGAAGGACCGACCCCGGGATGGGACCCACCAGGAGCAGCTCCCAGGAGCAAAACCAGGAGCTCCTCAGAGGTGGAAAGAGCTGTCCCTGCACTGATGTGATTTACAGGAGGGGAAAACACTGAGAGACACCTCTTAAAAAAAAAAAAAATACGGAAAAAACCAGGGAGCAAACTGCCCTTTGGAGCTTCCCCTCCCTGGTGCTCACCAACCAAATTCCTGGACTCCCCTTTTCCAGGCCCGGGACATGAGTCCCACCCCGAGTTTTGACAGACACCTTTGATTTAAAGCTCCAACAACCGAAAAGCCTGGAGTGTCTCAAGCTGGAGTTAATCCCCCACGTTGTCAGGAAGCTCCCACTTCATTCCAGGCCTGGATTTGGCTCTGGAATGGGGGATTTCACGCTGGGATCACCCGGCTGATTAAAGAGCTGCCTCCATCCAGCCCCTCCTCCCCACTCAGGTACATGTGGGCCGGGATCAAGTCCCCTCTTAACCTTCTCCTGGAGAAGTGATTAGCTCCAGGTTCTCCTGGCAGCTTTCCCAGACCTCAAACTCCACTCAGAGCTCTTTCCTGAACCGTTTCCAGCTTTCCTGCTTTTCCCTGATGTCCCTCCTGAGCTGTGGCCTCCGGAGCGTGACGGTCTCTGCAAACCCCCAGCACAGGAGTGATTTTAGCACTGAAGCAGCTCAGGACCTCCCAAAACTGAGGTCCTTGGTCTCTTCTCTGCTGGGCTCAGAGCAGGGACCCTTTGAAGGCTTTGCCCTGGGGGGTTGAGGGTTTTATTTGCTGTTGCTGGTTATGGGAGAAACTGCCCCGGGGTCTCCTTCTCTCCACTGGATATCCATGGAGAAATTCCAGGCTTGGTTTGGAGAAATTCCTCCTGGTTTTCACGAGGCCTCGTCACCCAAAAGCTGGTGGTGCTTTCTCCTTGGTAAGGATCCTGGCCTGGGAATGTGGGGCTGCCCCGGGGCATTTTCCCTCTGGGAGATCCCAGAGGCGCCTGAGTGTGGCAAAATCGCTCCCGGGGTGTGATTGTCATGGAATGGGTTGGGATGGGAGGGACCTGAAAGATCATCTGATTCCACCCCCTGCCGTGGGCAGGGACACCTTCCACTAGCCAACATTGCTCCAACCTGGCCTTGGACACTTCCAGGGATCCAGGGGCAGCCACAGCTTCTCTGCCCAACCTGGGACAGGGCCTCACCACCCTCACAGACAGGAATTCCTTCCCAGTGTCCCATCTAAATCTCCATTTCTCCAGTGGGAAGCCATTCCCTCTGTCCTGTCCCTCCCTGCCTTGTCCCCAGTCCCTCTCCAGCTCTCCTGGAGCCCCTTCAGGCCCTGCCAGAGGCTCTCAGCTCTCCCTGGAGCCTTCTCTTCTCCAGGGGAACCCCCCCAGCTCTCCCAGCCTGGCTCCAGAGCAGAGGGGCTCCAGCCCTGGCAGCATCTCCAGAGGCTCCTCTGGACTCTCTCCAGCAGCTCCAGGTCCTTGTGCTGTTGTTCCCAGGGCTGGAGCAGCTCTGCAGGGGGGTCTCACCTCAGACAGGAACAGAGGGGCAGAATCCCCCCCTGTCCTGCTGCCCACGCTGGGGGATCAGCCCAACACCCGCCAACATTCCAAGTTCTTTTCCTCCAGGAGCTCCCATTCTGCTCATCCCCAGGCTGTGCCATCCCCCTGCACTGTCCCTGCTGTTCCTTTCCCATCGGGATGACATTCCATGCAGGCAAAACTGCTCTTCCAGGGAAAGTTGAACATCAGCCCCGTTGGCTCCCAGCCCTCGTGGTCCCATAAAACACGGGCTGTGTGCACATAAAGCCTTATCTGACAGCAATAATTGCTGTTAAACCTAATTAACACGAGATATTTCCATGGCTTTGACACGACTTGTGGGCCAGAAGTCTGTTAAATATCATGATTTATGCTCTGCAATATTCTGTTCTCTGCAGAGGGGCCAGGGAATTCCGGGAGAGAGGGGGAAGACCATTGTTTGGGAATGGCTGTCCAGGGGGCAGTTGAGGGAATTGTAAATTATAATAATTACGTATTTAAATGTTTTCAAGGTTGCCTAAAGCCACAGCATCAGAAGGAGAGAGCTGGGTCATAATTCTAGGGAGAGTTAAATCCATCCAGGGAAAAATGCCGGGTTGGAACTCGGTGGGATTAGTTCGGGTGGAAAGCAGAGATGGGGGGGAAAAAAGGAAATCAAGACGTTCAAGTGCTTTGTCCATTTCACGGGAAGAGCAAAAAAAGTGGCTTTCTAAGATAAAAATAAAATTAGCAGCCAATCCAAACCTCACTGCAGGAGGGAATCCTCTCATGCCACCCCCGGCCATGGGACTGGGAAGGAATTTTGGGAGCGCTCGAGGTTAAAGCAGCAGTTCCCGTGGGGCTTTTTCCCTCCAGGAGACCCCAGCAGAGCAGTTTGGAGACCTTGGGATGTGTTTGGCCTGGAATGGCCCTCGGAGGGTGGAGGAGTTGTGCAGAAGCCACATCAACTGCACCTTTTAATGCCCAAATGGGTGATTCATTAGAGTCAGGGATCCCCATTACCTGGGAGATAAAAGGGGTGATCCAACGGGTGAGCTTGGTCCCTAATTTTTAATCTATTTAGTTTTTAAACCAGGGAGTTACCTCAGACAATTATTGGAAATCTTATTCCGGTTCTTCCCAAACCAGGCCACTGGAAATCCTTTCTATCTGTGCTTTTCCCCTGTTCCAGGTGCAAACATTTGGGATAAGTTTAACCCAAACCAGGCACAGTTTTGGGTGATGAGTGTGATGGAGACACTAAACCTTGATTTCAGCCCCATCCACTGGTGAGGAAAACCCCCCCAACACCTCCCATCCCATATCCTCCTAATTCCACACAAAAGCACCTCTTTCCTCCCTGTGGGGAAATAATCCCAACAGGAATGACCCTAATTCTTCCCTGGAAGGCCAGAGATGCCAAGGGCAGAGGGAGCTTTCTGGGATGAGAGGATTTGTTCCTAGAAAGGGTCACACCCGGGACTTTTCCATCCCTTTTCCCTGGGAAATCCAACAGGTGCAGCGGATTTTGGACACGTTTTTCCCATTATCTGCTGAAGAAGCTTCAACTTCTCAGCGGGACCTGTCGGAGCTGGCTGGTTTTCCCAGGGATTTTTGGGATGGAACACGTGGAGTGCAGGCTGGGGTCAGTGCCAGTGGCCTCCCTGTGAACTTGGAATCGTGGCCTCGGAGCAACAACTGGGAAAAGTCCCCGACAGGGTTGTGAGAACCCTGTTGGGTTTTCCCCACCAGTGGGTGGGGCTGAAATCAAAGTTTAGCATCTCCATCATGCTCATCACCCAAAACTGTGCCTGGTTTGGGTTAAACTTATCCCAAAAATCTGCACCTGGAACAGGGGAAAAGCACAGATAGAAAGGATTTCCAGTGGCCTGGTTTGGGAAGAACCGGAATAAGATTTCCAAGAACTGTCTGCAGTAACTCCCTGGTTTAAAAACTAAATAGATTAAAAATTAGGGACCAACTCTCTTCCCTTCTTCCCTTCCCTTTCTCCCTTTATTTTTGTCTGCTTGGATGGTAAAGGGAGAAAGGAGGCCCAGGAATGGGGCAGGGAACAGTCACTGGAAAGCTCCAGAGTGAGGGTTCCCTTTGGAGGCTCTTTTCCATCCTGGGAAGAGCCCCAGCAAACTCTGCTGGGATAGTGGGAATGGGCAAGAGTTTACCCATGGAAAGAGGGATCAGATGCTGGTAGGGGCTGCCCAGGGAGGTTTGGAGTGCCCAGCCCTGGAGGTGCCCATGGAATGACAGGACGTGGCACTCAGTGCTCTGGGCTGGGGGACAAGGGGGGTATGGGGCACAGGGGGGATCCATGGGCTGGGAGGGCTTTTCCAGCCTCAGGGATCCTGGGATATCCTTCCCTGTGAGTGTGGTGAGGCCTTGGCACAGGTTTCCCAGAGAAGCTGTGGCTGCCCCTGGATCCTGGAAGTGTCCAAGGCCAGGTTGGAGCAGCCTGGGTTAGTTGGAGGTGTCCCTGCCTGCGGAACTGGATCTTTAAGGTCCCTTCCAAGCCAAACCATTCCATGACTCTCTAACTGAGTTCCTCCAGCACCCAGTTACACCTTGCAAGGTCAAACTGGGAACAATCCACCTGATCCAAGCGGGAAGTTGATGGAATTGCTCTGAATTTCTGGCTCCTGCAGGGGGAGCTGAGTTTGGGCCGGGTAGCCCAACTTTGGCCCGGGTCAAGCCCTGGTGCATCCCCGCCTCAGAAATTCCAGGGGGGATTTTAGCCCATCCCCTCAGGCTCTCCCTGTGCTCCCTGCAGAGCTCGGGGTGGGTTCCTTGTCCTTTTTGTCTCCTCCTTGCAGCTGAGGCAAAGCCCCGGGGGTGAGCTTTGTTCTGCAGCCCCTCAGCACTGGGGGGGGGCCCTGCTGGGATCCCAGCTTGGAAAACCAGGCTAAATACGGGACACCTGCGAAGCACCTCAGCAAAGGGGCTGCAGAACTGCTCAAGACCACGCAAAAAGCGTGTTTAAAACAACCCTGAGCTGCTTCAGCCAGCAGGGAGCACCTCTGGGGCCGTGCTGATGTCAGAGGCAGCTCAGCAGGTCATTGATGGGGAGACTCTTGGATGCTGCTTTGATCCTTGGAGTTCCTACAAGCCCAACTGCATGAAAAGTGTCTTCCTCCCGCTCCTTCATCACCTCTTCCCTTCCCTTGCCAAATTCCAAGCAGAAAGCTGTTGATGTGTCTCAGCCCCTCCGGATGATTGAGGGACTGGCACGGAGAGTCCGGGCCCAGCAAATGAGCTCATCCCAGGAACATTTGAGGCTCAGAGGAGTTCACTTCACTTTTCTTGCTCGGTCCTCCCCTTTTCCCCCCCTCCCTCCTCCTGATTTGTGGCTCCTCTGGTGTTTCCTGGCTCCAGCTGAGGATCAAAAGCGGGGGAACGGGGATGGTGATTCCAGCAGAGCCCCCGGGCCCGTGGAAAAGCAGAACGGGGGGGGGGGGGGAAACTGGGCAGCTTTTGGTAACTCCCAGTCAATCCTTTCCCCACAAAATCAAAACCAGGGATGTTTGGGAGCAAACGATCCTTCTGCTGAACTGCTGCTTGGGGGAGGTCCAGAAATGCAACAAAACCATCGATGAACTTGTGCTGGGGGGGGGGGGAGAAGTTTGGCTTAAGCTGTTCCAGACTAACTAAAACAGAGCTGTAGAAGGCTCAGTTCACTGAGTCCTGGGGGTCAGGGGGGTCTGGGGGGTCCTGACCTGTTTCAGGTGGTGAGTCTTAAAAGCAAACTGAGGGTTTAGGGGCAGGGATGTGACCCTGACCCCAGGAAGGGCTGGAGTGACATTGTCCTGCTCTGCATCCCTGCAGAGACAGCCTGGGAGCTGCTGGGCTGGGAATGGCAAAGGAAAGGGACATCCCAGCTCCTCTTTGGGCTGGACACACAACCCCCCTGCAGCCAGGGGGACAAAGGGGAGGAAAAGGGTCATCCAGAGGGTTTCCTGGGCCTGGAAGTGTCCAAGGCCGGGTTGGAGCAACCTGGGATAGTGGGAGGTGTCCCTGGCCAGGGCAGGGGGTGGAATTAGATGGGCTTTAAGGTCCCTTCCAACCCAAACCATTCCAGGATTCTGGATCCCTCTGCTCTGGAGCCAGGCTGGGAGAGCTGGGGGGGTTCCCCTGGAGAAGAGAAGGCTCCAGGGAGAGCTGAGAGCCCCTGGCAGGGCCTGAAGGGGCTCCAGGAGAGCTGGAGAGGGACTGCGGACAAGGCAGGGAGGGACAGCACATAGGGAATGGTTTCCCAGTGGAGAAGTAAAGATTTAAATGGGATATTGGGCAGGAATTGCTGGCTGGGAGGGTGAGGAGGCCCTGGAATGAGTTTCCCAGAGAAGCTGTGGCTGCCCCTGGATCCCTGGAGGTGTCCAAGGCCAGGCTGGAGCAACTTGGAATAGTGGAAGGTCTCCCTGCCTGTGGAATAGGCTCTGGAACTAAATGGCCTTTCAGGTCCCTCCCATCCCAAGCCATTCCAGGATTCTGTGCCCCTCTGGGACAACCCCAGTGCCAGAGGGTTGGGACATGAAGTGTCTCCCCAGCAGCACCTCAGGGTCCGTCCCACTCAAACCACATCAGTCCTGAGCTCTTTTCCTCACACCCACACCTCCCAGTGCCTTCATCCCACCTTTCCCTGGGTCATTCCAGCCCTTGGGCTGGCTCAGGATGTGCCCCAGGCATGGCCCCCTTGGCTGCTCCCAGCATTCCTCCAGGACTGAGGGAGATTCCTTCGGCTCCAGTGCTCCCTCCCTGCTGGATTCTCTCTCCCTCTGTCCCCTGCTGTCCTGGGGGACCATCAAAGCTGTCCCCAGGGTGGGGCTGTCCCTGGAGCAGGAGGTGGGTGGGAGCACTCGGGAAGTCAGGAATGCAAAGTCAAGGAGCCAAAGGGTTGGTTGGGATTGTTTTGCCTAAAACGGGCCAAGACTCCCCAGTTTTGACCCTTCTGCCCCAAATCCAGGGCGATGAAAGTCGTCCATGGGCATCAGGACAGGGTGAAGGTGCATCATCAGTCACCTAAACTGGGCCACCTAAACTTGACTTCTCGACTAAGTCAAGCCTAAAGCTCAGACTGCCCCCAAATCCCTGGAAAAATAGCATCAGAGCTCTGATTCTCTGGGATTTGGAGCCGTGGGATATCCCAGGAGAGCATGGATTTGCCTCCAGAGCATGTCCAGCATCCTCTGCTGCTCAGCAGAGGAGTCACAGATGGATTTGAAGTGTTGGGTATTTTGCAGCTTCTGGTTTTAAACAAACCCCCCTCCTTTTGGGCCTGAATTCAAGGATTGGGAAGATCCAACGGCTCCACCAGGAATGTGGAGCCTCTGAAGGTCTCCTGGTGGCAGCCTGAGGCTGCAGAGCTCAGAGGGGGAGCCCTCAGCCTCCCTGGAATTCAGGGGGTAAGGGCTCACAGGCCCTTCTGGGGTGGATTTTTTCCCTTTTCTTCCCTGACTCCAGGGAAATTCGTCCCTCAGCCAGGTCCTCTCAGAGAGCAGGAGTGGCAGGGGCAGGAAAAGGGTGGATTTGGCCCCGTGCTCCCGAGGCTGCTCGTTAGGTTGGGAGCAGACATTGGAGACCTTTCGTGGAGACTCAACATATCATCCAATTTCCTCTCTCTTCCCTTGAATTCATGGAGAAACACTGAGAATCCAGGCACAAACCGACAGGGAAAAGGTCTCCTTTCAAGGCCACTTCTCCCCTCCCTGCCTTGGTACATCCAGAACTTTCAGTCTCCCCCAATTATCCCTGATTTCAGTTGGCCTGACACAGCCTGGGCTGTCAAACACAAGCCCCGGGAGGGGGAACAGCAGCTCCTTCCTGACAAGAACCTGGAAGGGGGAAGGAGCTGTGTCGAGTTCTGGAATAAATCCGTCCAAAACCGAGACTTCTCGGAATGGAAAATCCCGGGAAACGAGGGAACAAGCCGCTGCTTGGATCTGCACTCAGGAGCTTGAGGGGTTTTCATCGGGATGGAGCCGAGGGCTGCGAGATCCTGGGAAAAGTCACCCACCTGGCAAAGGCAGGACCTGGCATTAAACACAGGCAGGGAGGGGGAAAAGCTGCCTGCAAGGTCATGGATCGGGCTCCCGATGGATGCTGATGGGAACTGAAAGGAGTCCTGACTCCCAGACAGACACGTGGTTCTGCTTCCACTCCTGGCAGCTGCAGGCTCCTGGAATCTCCAGGGAATTCTTTCCACTCTACCTTTCCTGGAGCTCTGCCTGCAGGGGAAGTCGCTGTGCCCCCTGTGCTGGCACTGGGAGGGGGTCACACCTGGAATTCTGGGGGCAGTTCTGGGTCCTGCAAGAAGGACACGGAGGGGCTGGAGCAGGGAAGGGAACGGAGCTGGGAAGGGGTTGGAGCAACAGGAGAGGTTGAGGGAGCTGGGGGGGCTCAGCCTGGAGAAAAGGAGGCTCAGGGGGGACCTTCTGGATCCCTCAAATTCCCTGGAAGGAGGCTGGAGCCGGGGGGGGGGTCAGGCTCTGCTCCCAGGGAACAAGGGACAGGAGGAGAGGGAACAGCCTCCAGCAGTGCCAGGGGAGGCTCAGGTGAGACATGAGGAGGAATTTCCTCCTGGAAAGGGTGGTGAGGCCTTGGCAGGGGCTGCCCAGGGAGGTTTGGAGTGCCCAGCCCTGGAGGTGCCCATGGAATGACAGGAGGTGGCACTCAGTGCTCTGGGCTGGGGGACAAGGGGGGCATCGGGCACAGGGGGGATCCATGGGCTGGGAGGGCTTTTCCAACCTCTGGAATTCTCTGTGTTGCTCCTTGAGGTGTTTGCTTTGGGCCAGCAGTGAAGGGGACACTCCGTGGAGCCTGGGATGAGCCCACAGCATCATTCCCTGAGATGGGAAAACTCGGGATCATTGTCTCCCGGGAGCAGGGGGTGAAGGGGGGGTTGGGCTCCCACTTGGATCCCTGGGAATGTTCAGGGGGTTGGAACTGGATTATCTTCAAGTTCTCTTCCAATCCAACCCACTCCATGATCCTGTGGATGTTCAGCCTTGAGAGGGACTGGCATTCCAGCAGCCAGGACGCTCATTTCCCACCAATCCCAGAGAAACTCCTGCTCCTCCTCATCCTCCCCTTTATGATCTTTGCCAGGACACCAAACCCTGCAGTCCCAAATCCTTTGGGATCCACAGCTCTGCCTCCACTCCCAGGAAGGCTGTGTCAGTGTTTGCAGAGATGGAGCCTCCAGAGGTATTTTATATATGGAAATGCTGGAAAAATTCCTTTGGTTTTCCAGTAGAAAAAAAAAGTCCCAAAGCAAAATCCCCAATTACAACCACAAGAAATTGTGATTTATTTTTTTTTTCTCTCTTCTGGCCGGCGCTGAGACTTGTCAGAGAGAGACCTCCAGGAGGATTAATTCCTGGAGCTGCTGAAGGGCCTGGGCATCATGGAAAGGGTTTAATGGAGAGATTTACTGGGAGCAAGTTCGTTTCTCCCCCTCGGTGCCAAATTCGCAGCTTCCCCGGAGCTGCCACTGGAAGGGCTTTGCTCCTTTTAACAGCCCGGAGCTGGGAGTGTTTGGAGAGTGAGAAACACGGATTTCAGGCCCAGGACTTGACTCCTGGCAGCAAAGTGATCACAGGAGCCACTGAACATTTCTAGGAAAAAAAAAAAAAGGTCCGTCGTGTTTGCAGCTCGGGTTGGGCTGGCTCAGCTCAAACTCGCTCTTTGATCCGGGCAAAGAACCCAATCCCAGACCAAAGTCCCAAACTTTTCAAAGGTGAACATTCCCAGACGGAAGTGCCACCTCTGTGTCCTCTAAGGGTTGACATTTGGAGCTCCATCACTTATTTCTTCTTGGAGCTGGGCATAGAACCATGGAATGCTTCGGGTTGGGAGGGACCTAAAATCCCATCCAGTGCCACCCCCTGCCATGGGCAGGGACACCTCCCACCAGCCCAGGTTGCTCCAACCTGGCCTTGGACACTCTCAGGGATCCAGGGGCAGCCACAGCTGCTCTGGGAAATTCATTTCAGGACCTCCACACCCTCACAACCAACAATTCCTTCTCAATATCCCATCTAACCCTCTGGCACTGGGAAGCCATTCCCTGTGTCCTGTCCCTCCCTCCCTTGTCCCCAGTCCCTCTCCAGCTCTCCTGGAACCCCTTTAGGCCCTGCCAGGGGCTCTCAGCTCTCCCTGGAGCCTTCTCTTCTCCAGGGGAACCCCCTCAGCTCTCCCAGCCTGGCTCCAGCCCTGGCAGCATCTCCAGGGCCTCCTCTGTGTCTTGCCCGACCCTTTGATCCATCCCAGAACCTCAGAGGAACCTTGTGGAGCTTCTTGGGCAGGTGAAACCCGGCTGAGGAACCAGAGCTGGGGGTTCTCCAACCCCCCCAAGCGCTGCAGCTGCCTGGGAACCAAACACTGCCCAGGGGAGCTGGGAATCACTTTGGCTTCTGGCTGCAAACCCACATCCCCCCCTGTGTCCATAACCTGGGAAATGCCTCTTGCCTTGGAGAGGGACTTTGGATAAGGGCGTGGAGTGATAGGACAAAGGGGAATGAGGGAAGATTTAGGTGGGATATTGGGAAGGAATTCCTGGCTGGGAGGGTGGGGAGGGGCTGGCACAGGTTGGGCAGAGAAGCTGTGGCTGCTCCTGGATCCCTGGAAGTGTCCAAGGCCAGGCTGGAGTAACCTGGGCTGGTGGGAGGTGTCCCTGCCCATGGCAGGGGTGGGACTGGGTTGTCTCCAAGTTCCCTTCCCACCCAACCCACTCTGGGATTCCATGACCTGTAGGTCTGGGATGTTCAGGGGTGGGAACAGCCAAGTTCTAAAGCAGGATTGACCGACCAGGTGTGTCCCAGGAGCACCTCCATGGGCAGGGGGGAACAGTGGGATGTGGAAATGCAGCAAGAACGTTCTTCCCCACCCGGAACACTTTGATTAGGGAGGAGGAGGAGGAGGTTTTAACACCTTTGCCCTGGAAAAAAATCCAAAGGGGAGCACAGACAGGCCGTGCTGGAGCCTGTGGAGCTGGACAGTGCCTTTCCCTGCCCTCTCCTCTGCTCCAGCAGCACATGGAAAGCTGCCACCCCCTGAGTCACCGACGCCACCTCCCACCTCCCCTTCTGAGTGCCCGTCTCCTAATTAGCCAATAAATCCACAGGCCCTTTTCTGTCATCCCTGGGCTGCTCCAGGGCTGGGAGTAGTTCAATTGTGTGTCTGCTGGTCCTGCCAACCTCTGGGGCCTGGCCAAAACCGCAGAAAGGCTCCAGTGAAAGGGAACACACTCCGAGGGCGAGGAGAGCAGCGTGTTCTGCCGCGGGGGTTGGAAGCGCTACCTGCTCGGGGCCTTTGAGGGCACAGAGCCTCAACCTGGGGAAGAAGAGGAGTTTCTGTGCCACAGCCGAGCCCAGGGCGCAGCTCCTGGTGCTCTGGGGGTGTCCAGGTGGGTTTGGGGTTTGTACCTGGAGCAGAGAAGGCTCAGGTTGGTGCCTCCTCCCACCCCCGACTTGGTGCCGGGGATTAAAGCTCGGGAAAGGTCCCGGTTTCAAGAGTCTGCCAAAAACACACCAGTGCCTTGAGTTTGTCACAGCTCAGGACCCCAGGGAATGGCATGTGGTTGTGCCAGGGCAGGGTCAAATTGGATCTCAGGGAAAGGTTCTTCCCCCAGAGGCTGGTTGGGCACTGCCCAGGCTCCCCAGGGCAGTGGGCACAGCCCCAAGGCTGCCAGAGCTCCAGGAGGGTTTGGCTGATCCTCTGGGGCACAGGGGAGGACTCTTGGGGCTGGGCCTGTGCAGGGCTGAGGGTTGGGCTGGATGATCCTTGGGGGTCCCTTCCAGCTCAGCATATCCTGGGATTCTTGGCTGAGGTGGGAAGTTGGAGGCTCCTGCTGAGCGGTAACTGGGACTGGCAGCCCCTCGTCCCCCTGGTTGCAGCCCCTGGGAATGGGCTCAGTGCCTCAGAAGCAAAGGAAGGATCCAAAGGGATGAGAAGGAAGAATTTCAGGAGGAATTTCCTCATCAAAATTGTTGTCAGGCATTGGAAGGGGCTGCCTGGGGAGGTGGTGGAGTGTCCATCCCTGGAAGTGTCCAAGACCAGGCTGGACAGGACTTGGAGCAGCCTGGGATGGTGGGAGGTGTCCCTGCCCCTGGCAGGGGGTGGCACTGGGTGATCTTCATGGCTCCTTCCAACCCAAACCATTCCAGAATTCCTCCTGGTTGCTGGAGGTTTCTGAGCAGCCCCAAGGATGCAACAACTCCAGGAGACACAGCCCAGGGGGAGGTGTGGGCTGGTCTTTGCTCTCACTGTGGAGCAAGGGCTGAAAAGATCTGGAAATGGGGCTGAAAACTTCTGGAAGTGGGGCTGAAAACTTCTGGAAGTGGGGCTTAAAAAGATCTGGAAGTGGGGCTGAAAACTTCAGGAAGTGCTGGATGAAGGTGGGATGAAGATCTGAAACCCTCCTGCCAAACCTCTTCTGCCAGAGGACACCAGACCCCCCCCCTGAAAACGAAACTGTGGCCTCCCCATCCCTCCTCTCCTGATCCTGTTTCATCCAGAGGCGTTTTCCAGCGGGAACATTCCTGTTTACAAACCCTCCCACCAGCCAGTGGGATGTGCTGACACATCCCAGGGGGCTGGGGGTTGGGTGGCACCCGAGGGGGGTGACAGTGGGACGGGGAACACTGGAGTAGGGAAGGGGGAAGGCTCCAAAGAGCTCCTGACAGCTCCAACCTGCGCTCAGGGGCCGGCTCTGCCCAAAACCACCTCCCTGAACCTCTCACTGGGATCAGCACATCCCTGGTGGGGTCTGCAAGTACCTTTTGGGATCAGCACGTCCCTGCTGGAATCAGCACGTCCCTGCTGGGATCTGCATGTCCCTGTTGGAATCTGCAAGTCCCTGCTGGGATCAGCACGTCCCTACTGGGCTCTGCATGTCCTTGGTGGGGTGTCCACATTGCTGCTGGGCTCTGCACGTCCCTGCTGGGATCTGCATGTCCTTGGTGGGGTGTCCACATTGCTGCTGGGATCTGCACATCCCTGCTGGGCTCTGCATGTCCCTTTTGGGATTTGCATGTCCCTGCTGGGATCTGCATGTCCCTTTTGGGATCTGCAAATCCCTACTGGGCTCTGCATGTCACTGATGGGATTTGCATGTCCCTACTGGGGTCTCCACATCCCTGCTGGGCTCTTCATGTCCCTGGTGGGGTCTGCATGTCCCTTTTGGGATCTGCACATCCCTGCTGGGCTCTGCACATCCCTGCTGGGCTCTGCACGTCCCTGATGGAATCTGCATGTCCCTGGTGGGGTGTCCACATCCCTGCTGGGCTCTGCATGTCCCTGGTGGGGTTTGCAAATCCCTGTTGGGCTCTGCATGTCCCTGCTGGGATCTGTATGTCCCTTTTGGGATCTGCATGTCCCTGGTGGGGTCTGCATGTCCCTGGTGGGGTGTCCACATCCCTGGTGGGATTTCCACATCCCTGCTGGGATCTGGATGTCGCTGCTGGGATCTAGACATCCCTGCTGGGCTCTGCATGTCCCTGCTGGGGTTTCCACATCCCTGCTGGGATCTGCATGTCCCTGGTGGGGTCTGCATGTCCCTGTTGGGCTCTGCACGTCCCTACTGGGGTCTGCACATCCCTGCTGGTCCCCAGGGCCGGGCAGGAGGGCGCTGGGGACATTCAGAGGTGGCCCCGTGCTCCCCCCCACGGCTCCTTCTCTGCCCACCCCTGGGTGCCCCCGGACATTTGCTGCTCCTCTACTCTCCCCCCGCTGTTTCTCACGTCTCTGTCCTTCCCTGTTCTGGCTGGAAGCCCTGGAATTCGGGCCAGGAAAGGCTGTTTTCGTGGCATCCTGCAGCTGGCTGGCCCAACCCTGGGAGATTCCACCTCCATCCAGGGGCTTGTCCTGCTCTCAGGGCAGCCTGGGGGGATCACTCCAGGCAGGAAGCACCTTCCCTAATCCCTTCCTGCCCTTGGGGCTCCCTGCAGCTCCCACCTCTCACTGGGGGGTTTCCCAGGGATCCCCCTTTGATCTCCAGCTGCTGGACAAGCCCTTGCCTGGGACTTACCAGCGATGGTCATGGAATCCTGGAATGGTTTGGGTGGGAAGGGACCTGAAAGACCATCTTGTTCCACCCCTCCCATGGGCAGGAACACCTCCCACTAGCCCAGGTTGCTCCAACCTGGCCTTGGACACTTCCAAGGATCCAGGGGCAGCCACAGCTTCTCTGGTGGGGAGACACAGGGATGAGGGATGGTGATAATGGAGAGGGGCAGAGGGAATTCGGGAGAGTGAGGCACAGGGGGACAGCAAAAGAAATTAATGGGTTAAAACCTTTTCCTACCAGCTTTGGGTTCTCCCAGGATTCAGCTTTTCAGCACAGCTCTGGGGTGGGCTGAAGCTCCTGGAATTCCTGTCTGACCACCTGCTTCATGTGAGAGACTCATCCGTGGGTTCTGTGTCCTACTCCTCCTCCTTAACCCACCTTTGGAGTTTCTTCCTTGTCTCTGAACCCAAGGAGCAGCTCCTGACCTCCCTCCCACGGCAGGGATGTGTGACCCAACCTCTGGAATGAGGCTCCAGGCCAGGGATCATCAGGTTGGTCCATGGAAGGTGTCCCTGCTCATGGCAGGGGTTGGAACTGGATCATCTTTGAGGTCCCTCCCATCCCATTCCATGAGTCTGTGAATGGACACAGTGTGGAAATTTCATATAAACCCCTAATTTCATATAAACCCCTAATTTCATATAAACCCCTAATTTCATATAAATTCCATATAAACCTGCTGTTCCCACCTTTTTCTTTGTGGAGATTCAATTCAGGTGGAGAATGAAGTGAGACACTGGATTTTAGGTTTCGACACCCCGGGACTGGGGAATGGCCCTAAATCAACGTGGAGAAACCACTGAAAGGATAAAACCCCAACTCTCTTCTTGCTGGTGTGATTAAATCTATCCCTGTCTGACCAGAAATTCCTCGCTGGAAAAATAAAGGAAGAAAGGAGCTGAGATTTGTGTGGAAGTTGGTGGTTCTGCCAAAGAAACCCCTGCAGGTCTGATGGGGCAGCTCCCTCCCCCTGGGAGAGGACCCAAAGCCTTCCTTCCTGCTGATGGATGATTCCAAGAGAAAAAGGGATCAGGGAATAATTAGCTGGTCAGAGAGGGAAGTGTAACAAATTGTTCCAAGACGAAGCAGGAGGGAACAGGAGGGTGGTGAAAGGGAGGTGGGGCTGGCACTGAGGGCAGTGATGATGGGTCTGGACCCGTCGGGAAAGGCCTTGGGAAGGAGGAAAGAAAAGCTGAGCTGGACTGGGAGACGAAAGGAATCCTGCTGGACACAATAAATCACTGGAAATTCAGCTTCTCAGAGGGGAAAGGATCCAACTCCTGCAGCAGAGGGGAGATTGGTGGACTGGAAGGCAAGAAAAGATCTGCGAGCTCCCACAAAAGCCCTCCCAGAATTCCCAGGCTGTGACTCCCAGGGGAGCCCCCAGGCTCTGGGGAGAGGTTCTGTCCTGGTTTCCCAGGGAGAACCCCCAGCAACCCCAGGGGAGTTGTTCCTGCACTTCATTATTCCACTGGAAGAGGGAAAACTGGCGCTTTAGTGAACTTGGCCTGGCTCCTGTTCCCAGCCTGGAATCTTGTTGTTGTCTGGTGCAGGGAAGCTGGGAATGTGGGAATGAGGAGGGCCAAGGCCAGGGTCTGCTCTTTGTTGGGCTCCCACAGCCCAGGAAAGGAGGAGCTCAGGGCTCTGAGCTGGGCACTCAGGGCGCCCTCCTCCTCCTGCTCCAGCGGGGAGGGATCTCCCATTCCCAACTGGAAGGTCAAGGGACTGCCCTTGGATGTGAGGGAGGAGGAAAACAAACAAACCTTCAGCCCCCAACTGCCTTTTATCTGTTGTGGGTTCACCAAGCTCAGGAGGCCACCAGGAATGTTGTCACCACGGTGGATGTTTGCAGAGCTGAGCCACACTTCATGGAATCATGGAATCGTGGAATCATGGAATCATAGAGTCATGGAATCATGGAATCATGGAATGCTTTGGGTGGGAAAGGACCTTAAAGATGATCCAATCCCACCCCCTGCCATGGGCAGGGACAGCTCCCACTATCCCAGGTTGCTCCAAGCCCTGTCCAACCTGGCCTTGGGCACTTCCCAGGGATGGGGCAGCCACAGCTGCTCTGGGCAAAGATCCATTTTGATCCATTTTGATCCATTTTGATCCATTTTGATCCATTTTGATCCATTTCGATCCATTTCGATCCATTGGGTTGGGTTGGACACTTGGATGCTGAGGTGGGAATATGTGGGCCTTGCACAGGGTCAGGCTGTGTGGACATGGTGCTTCCCACCTGGAATGAGGGGTGTCCAGCTGAGGTGTCCAAGACCAGGCTGGACAGGGCTTGGAGCAACCTGGGATAGTGGGATTTGTCCCTGCCCGTGGCAGGAGTTTGGAATGAGATGGGCTTTAAAATCCCTGCCAACCCAAACCATTCCATGATCACCCAGTGGCTTTGGCAGCAGGAGAAGAAAAACAATCCTTTTAAAAATAAGGCATCAAGCAAATCAGTTCAGACAAAATCCCCATTTAATGGGAACCAGCCCAGCCTGGAGCTCCAAGGGCTGCTCCTGGGGCAGAGCAAGAAGTGCTGGAGAAAAGGCTCATCCCTGGGATCCTGCTGTCCATGGATGGGCAGGGATTGTGGTTCCCCCTGTAGATGGAGCAGCTCTAAAGCTGATTCCAGAGGGAGGGAAGAGAGGAGACACATCCAGCAGGAACCTGGAAGGAAAGGGGCCAAGGATGGCCCTGAATTGGAAGGCGAGGAAGAGCAGCAGTCCCTCTCCACATCCCTCTCCTTCCTCCTCCTCCTCCTCCTCCTCCTCCTCCTCCTCCTGGGCTGGGAAATCCAAGTTTCCCCCCCTGCAACATCCCGGCTGAAATCTGGCCCTGAGGATCCATGGGGGCAAAAGTCCCAAGGAGCACAAACACATTCCCTGGAGACACAAGGCCAGGAGGAGCCACGATCCGGAGTCCCCGGGGAGGAAGGATTCCTGCTTCCCTGCCTGGGGGGATGGAGGGGATTATCCCCTGGCCAGTGCCAGGTACCCACTAAAGCCACTCTCCCTCTGCGACAGGACAGGGGAGAGAAAACCAACCGAGGATTCCCGAGTTGAGAGAAGAGCTGGGAGAGGTCACTGATCCCCCACCGTGGGCAGAACAGACTCAAAGGGGGGATATTAATTGAATTTATTACCAACAGGATCAGAGCCAAGGAGGGAGAAATCAAATAACCTTAAAAACACCTTCCTGGCCTGGCTCAGGAAGAGTGTGGCAGCAGGAGCAGGGCCCTGTGAGGCCACCCCTGGAGTGCTGTGTCCAGCTCTGGGCCCTCAGCTCAGGAAGGACACTGAGGGGCTGGAGCAGGTCCAGAGGAGAGCAACGAGGCTGGGGAAGGGACTGGAGCACAATTCCCATGAGGAGAGGCTGAGGGAGCTGGGGCTGTTCAGCCTGGAGAAGAGGAGGCTCAGGGGAGACCTCCTCACTCTCTGCAACTCCCTGACAGGAGGGGGGAGCCAGGGGGGGGTTGGTCTCTTTTCCCAGGCAACCATCAGCAAGACAAGAGGGCTCGGGCTTCAGCTGTGCCAGGGGAGGTTTAGGTTGGAGATTAGGAAGGAATTCTTTCCAGAGAGAGTGCTCAGCCATTGGAATGGGCTGCCCAGGGAAGGGGTGGATTCTCCATCCCTGGAGGTGTTTAAGGACAGACTGGATGTGGCATCAGTGCCATGGGCTGGGAACCAGGGTGGGGTTGGATCAAGGGTTGGACTTGATGATCTCGGAGGTCCCTTCCAACCCAGCTGATTCTGGGATTCTCTGATACCCACATGCTCCCCCATGGGCACAGGGGCACAGCTGCCCCCCTGCCCTTCCCCGGGGGCTGCAGGAGAACCTCAGCTCCAGCTCCTGGAGCTCCTCCTGCCCCTCCTGCCCCACCCTGTGTGTCTGCATTGCTGTTCCCATATTCCCACTTCCCTCTTCCCTGGCTGGAATTCTTTCTGCTCAATACCTTCAATATGTTATCCCAGAGGTGTTACTGTCATTCCCAACTGGCTTGACCTTGGCCAGCAGCAGGAATCCCACCCTGGAGCTGGCTGGCGTTGGCTCCACGGGACAGGGGAACCTTCTGGCACCTTCCAACCGAAGCCACCCCTGGAGCCCCCCCTGCTACCAAAATCCAGCCACAGAACCCCCCCCAGGGGACACAGGGGGTGATCAGGAATCAGGGTGGGAATGGGAATTGCTGCTTCTCCTCAGCTCCTCGGGGCACCAACCTCCGGGTGGGAATCCCTTTGTTGCCGTTCCCGCTCTCTAATTTTCCCTTTTGCCTCCGGAGGGTGTTTCCTCCGGGCGGATCCGGGGGGAGCCGGATCTCCTGGGCTTGGCCAAGAGGTGGCAGGGCTGGAGCTGGCTGGGCTGGGCAGGGAGGTGTCCCTGCCAAGAGCCTACGTGTGCCCACACACGGCACAGGCGACGCCTTTGGCCGAGGGACCGGGGCGGGCAAAACCTCACCGGGACGTGGAGAGGAGTGGAAAAGGCTTTTCCAGGAATAATCCAAGTGCTGGGCAAGTGCTGACACAATTCCTTGGACCAGCCGAGGGCTCTGGGGTTGTGAAACCCTTTGGATTTGTGAAACCCTTTGGATTTGTGAAACCCTTCGGATTTGTAAAACCCTCTGGATTTGTTGTGTTCCCGCGGAGTTTTCCGGTCGAAGCGTTTTGCGACGGGAAACGAGCGGGAACATCCGTGTTATGGCACCAGGGGGAAGGAAAGGTTGGGAATTATCCCTCCCCCCTTCCCAGAGTCACGGAGTCATGAGGACGGTTGAGGTGGGAAGGGATCTTAAAGGTCTCAAAGGAGAAATGAGTCGTCCTGTGCTGACAGAGTGGTTTGGGTGGTCGGGTCAGAGCAACACCCGCTGCTGCTGGACAGCAAGGATTCACGGGATTGATCCTGAAAATCCCACACTTAGTCGAGTTTAACAGAAACCTGGGAATTCTGCCTCTGTTTCTGATGTGAGCTGCCCAGCCTGCCTCCTGATCTCTGGAACGTGGCGCCTTGGAGAGGAGGAGTGACCCTGGACGTCTCTCTGCCGACTCTCTGCAATTCCTGGCGGATTTTTAGGGCAGGGAAGGGGGAAATGATATCCCTGGAAGGACTTTCCTGCGTGTTTCTGTATCTCCTGGAAGGCCACGAACCGGCCCATCCCTCTCCCACCCTCTGATCCCATTCCAGGGGTGATGATGCTCCACGGGAACACAGCGGTGGGAAAAGCCTGGAATTCGGGATTAACCCAGATACTCCTCCTCTCTCCTGTGGATATCCTGCATCATCCTCAACAAACATGGTTTTCCAGCTGGGAAAAAAGGCTTTTCCAGCTGCCAGAGGCAGAAGGGACCTTGGGGCTCAGTGTTTTCACTTCTTCCAGTCTTCCCTCTCAGGTGCCGGCAGGAGAGGATTCCTCCATCAGCCACTGATCCCTAATCCAATGATTCCTAAACCATCCATCCCTAATCCAACCATTCCTAATCCAGTGATCCCTAAACCAACCATCCCTAATCCAGTTATCCCTAATCCAATGATCCCTAAACCATCCATCCCTAATCCAACCATCCCTAATCCAATGATCCCTAAACCATCCATCCCTAATCCAATGGTCCCTAAACCAACCCTCCCTAATCCAGTTATCCCTAATCCAACCATCCCTAATCCATCCATCCCTAATCCAGTGGTCCCTGAACCAACCCTCCCTAATCCAATGATACCTAATCCAATAATCCCTAATCCAACCATCCCTAATCCAACCCTCCCTAATCCAACCCTCCCTAATCCAGTTATCCCTAATCCAACCATCCCTAAACCAACGATCCCTAATCCAACCATCCCTAATCCAATGATCCCTAATCCAACCATCCCTAATCCAACCCTCCCTAATCCAACCATCCCTAAACCAACCCTCCCTAATCCAATGATCCCTAAACCAACTCTCCCTAATCCAACCATCCCTAATCCAACCATCCCTAATCCAACCATCCCTAATCCAATGATCCCTAAAACAACCCTCCCTAATCCAACCATCCCTAATCCAATGATCCCTAATCCAACCATCCCTAATCCAACCCTCCCTAATCCAACCCTCCCTAATCCAACCCTCCCTAATCCAACCCTCCCTAATCCAATGATCCCTAATCCAACCCTCCCTAATCCAACCCTCCCTAATCCAACCATCCCTAATCCAACCATCCCTAATCCAATGATCCCTAATCCAACCATCCCTAATCCAACCCTCCCTAATCCAACCATCCCTAAACCAATGATCCCTAATCCAACCATCCCTAATCCAATGATCCCTAATCCAACCCTCCCTAATCCAACCCTCCCTAATCCAACCATCCCTAAACCAATGATCCCTAATCCAACCATCCCTAATCCAATGATCCCTAATCCAACCCTCCCTAATCCAACCCTCCCTAATCCAACCATCCCTAAACCATGTGGCCACGCAGGAGTGAGGAATATCCGACATTTCCCATGGAAATGGAAGCAGGTTGTGTTCCTTAGAGCAGATAAAAACATCCAGCCTCTCCCTGTCCCTTCCAACCCCCAGATCCAGAGGATTTCTAGCAGCATTCCCAAGTTTTATCCTCAGATGTTTCCCATTTAAATCACCCTATTTTATATATATTTTATATATATTTTATATATATTTTATGTATATTTTATATAAATGTAAAGCAATTTTATTTATATTTTAAACACTGTATTTTATATATTTTATTTATTTTATTTATTTTATATATTTGATATATTTGATATATTTGATATATTTGATATATTTTATGTATTTGATACATTTTATATATTTTATATATTTTATATTTAAACATCCAGCCTCTCCCTGTCCCTTCCAACCCCCAGATCCAGAGGATTTATCGCAGCATTCCCAAGTTTTATCCTCAGATATTTCCCATTTAAATCACCCTATTTTATATATATTTTATATATATGTAAAGCACTGTGTTTATTTCTATTTTAAACACTCTATTTTATATATTTTATTTATTTTATATATTTTATACATTTTGTATATTTTGTACATTTTATATATTTTATATATTTTATGTTTAAACATCCAGCCTCTCCCTGTCCCTTCCAACCCCCAGATCCAGAGGATTTATCGCAGCATTCCCAAGTTTTATCCTCAGATATTTCCCATTTAAATCACCCTATTTTATATATATTTTATATATATGTAAAACACTATGTTTATTTATATTTTAAACACTCTATTTTATGTATTTTATTTATTTTATATATTTTATACATTTTGTATATTTTATGCATTTTATATATTTTATATATTTTATATTTAAACATCCAGCCTCTCCCTGTCCCTTCCAACCCCCAAATCCAGAGGATTCCTCGCAGCATTCCCAAGTTTTATCCTCAGATATTTCCCATTTAAACCACCCTATTTTATATATATTTTATATATATTTTATCTATATTTTATATATATGTAAAGCACTATGTTTATTTATATTTTAAACACTCTATTTTATATATTTTATTTATTTTATATATTTTATACATTTTATATATTTTATATATTTTATATTTAAACATCCAGCTACTCTCTGTCCCTTCCAACCCCCAGATCCAGATCCAGAGGATTTCTCGCAGCATTCCCAAGTTTTATCCTCAGATATTTCCCATTTAAATCACCCTATTTTATATATATTTTATATATATTTTATATATATTTTATATATATTTTATATATATTTTATATATATTTTATATATATTTTATATATATGCAAAGCACTATGTTTATTTATATTTTAAACTCTCTATTTTATATATTTTGTTTATTTTATATATTACATATTTTATATATTTTATATATTTTAGATATTTTATATATTTTAGATATTTTATATATTTTATATATTTTATGTTTAAACATCCAGCCTCTCCCTGACCCTTCCAACCCCCAGATCCAGAGGATTTCTCGCAGCATTCCCAAGTTTTATCCTCAGATATTTCCCATTTAAATCACTCTATTTTATATGTATTTTGTATATATGTAAACCCCTATGTTTATTCATATTTTAAACACTCTATTTTATATATTTTATTTATTTTATATATTTTATATACTTTATATGTTTTATATTTTTATATTTAAAACACTGGACTTTATATATTTTAGGTATCATATATTCTATATTTAAAACATTATTTTATATATTTTTGATATTTTTAGATTTTATTTATTTTATATTTAAAATATTATTTTATATATTTTATGTATTTTATATATTTTATATATTGTATATTTTATATATTTAAAACACTATATTTTCTATATTTTATGTGGTTTTTTATATATTATATATTTAATATATTTTATATTTAAAACGCTGGATTTTCTGTATTTTATGTTTTTTATTAATTATATATTTTATATATTTTACATTTCAAACACTATATTTTCTGTATTTCAGGTATTTTATATATATTATATATTTTATATATTTTACATTTCAAACACTATATTTTCTATATTTTATGTATTTTATATATATTATATATTTTATGCATTTTATATTTCAAACACTGTATTTTCTATATTTTAAGTATTTTATATATACTATATATTTTATGCATTTTATATTTCAAACACTGTATTTCTATATTTAGTGTATTTTGTATATATTACATATTTTCTATATTTTCTATTTTAAACACTATATCTTACATATTTTCTGTATTTTCTATATTTTCTATATTTTCTTTTTTAAACACTGTATTTTCTACATTTTCTCTATTTTCTCTATTTTCTCTATTTTCTATTTTAAACACTGTATTTTCTATATTTTCTATATTTTCTGTATTTTCTATATTTTCTATATTTTCTATTTCAAACACTGTATTTTCTATATTTTATATATTTTCTGTATTTTCTATATTTTCTTTATTTTCTATATTTTCTATTTTAAACACTGTATTTTCTACATTTTCTCTATTTTCTATATTTTCTATATTTTCTATTTTAAACACTGTATTTTCTACATTTTCTATATTTTCTGTATTTTCTATATTTTCTCTATTTTCTATTTCAAACACTGTATTTTCTGTATTTTCTCGATTTTCTATATTTTCTATTTTAAACACTGTATTTTCTATATTTTCTGTATTTTCTATATTTTCTATATTTTCTATTTTAAACACTGTATTTTCTACATTTTCTCTATTTTCTCGATTTTCTATATTTTCTATTTTAAACACTGTATTTTCTACATTTTCTCTATTTTCTCGATTTTCTATATTTTCTATTTCAAACACTGTATTTTCTATATTTTCTATATTTTCTGTGTTTTCTATATTTTCTTTATTTTCTATATTTTCTATTTTAAACACTGTATTTTCTACATTTTCCCTATTTTCTCTATTTTCTATTTTAAACACTGTATTTTCCACATTTTCTCTATTTTCTCTATTTTCTCTATTTTCTCTATTTTCTCTATTTTCTTTATTTTCGATATTTTCTATTTCAAATACTGTATTTTCTCTATTTTCTCTATTTTCTCTATTTTCTCTATTTTCTCTATTTTCTCTATTTTCTATTTTAAACACTGTATTTTCCACATTTTCTCTATTTTCTCTATTTTCTCTATTTTCTTTATTTTCTGTATTTTCTATTTCAAACACTGTATTTTCTACATCCCTTGACCAGGGACGAAACAGCGGGAAAAAGGGAAGGGAAGGCCTTGGAATGAGCTGGTGCCAACCTGGGCTGGAGGAGGGGCCGGGGGGTTCCCCGGGGGGGGATTCCCCTCTCCCGGGGGGTATTTGGGGCACCCCCAAAGTCTCCAGAACCTTCAACACTCGGGGCCGAGGGGTGGCACGAGGGCCTGTCCCAGGCTGGGCAGAGAAGCTGCGGATGCCCCCGGATCCCTGGAAGTGTCCAAGGATGGGTTGGAGAAGAGAAGGCTCCAAAGAGAGCCAAGAGCCCCTGGCAGGGCCTGAAGGGGCTCCAGGAGAGCTGGAGAGGGACTGGGGACAAGGGAGGGAGGGACAGCACACAGGGAATGGCTTCCCACTGGAAAAGGGGAGATTTGGGTGGGATATTGGGAAGGAATTCCTGGCTGGGAGGATTGGGAGGCCCTGGAATGAATTTCCCAGAGAAGCTGTGGCTGCCCCTGGATCCCTGGAAGTGTCCAAGGCCAGGTTGGAGCAATGTTGGATAGTGGGAGGTGTCCCTGCCCGTGGAACTGGATCTTTAAGGTCCCTTCCCACCCAACCCATTCCAGGATTCTGGAACCCCTCTGCTCTGGAGCCAGGCTGGGAGAGCTGGGGGGGTTCCCCTGGAGAAGAGAAGGCTCCAGGGAGAGCTGAGAGCCCCTGGCAGGGCCTGAAGGGGCTCCAGGAGAGCTGGAGAGGGACTGGGGACAAGGCAGGGAGAGACAGGACACAGGGAATGGCTTCCCACCAGAAAAGTGAAGATTTAGATGGGCTATTGGGAAGGAATTCCTGTCTGTGAGGGTGTTGAGGCCCTGTCCCAGGTTGGGCAGAGAAGCTGTGGCTGCCCCTGGATCCCTGGAAGTGTCCAAGGCCAGGTTGGAGCCACCCTGGGCTGGTGGGAAGTGTCCCTGCCTGTGGCAGGGGGTGGAATGAGATGATCTTTAAGGTCCCTCCCAACCCAAACTCTTCTGTTTGAAGATTCTCTGCTGTTGGTTCTGGAGAGATGGAGCGGGAGGTGATGGCACCATCCCCGAGGAGCTCTCTCACGGGATAAAAGGTGATATGGGAAAGGCAGGAAAAGAATCACGGAATCATAGAATGGTTTGGGTGGGAAGGGACCTGAAAGCGCATCCAGTTCCACCCAGGGACACCTCCCACTAGCCCAGGTTGCTCCAGCCTGGCCTTGGACACTTCCAGGGATCCAGGGGCAGCCACAGCTTCTCTGGGCCTCCCCACCCTCCCAGCCAGCAATTCCTTCCAATATCCCACTTAAATCTCCCCTTTTCCAGTGGGAAGCCATTCCCTGAGCATTCCCTGGCAGCTCCAGCTCTTATATTTCCCCCCCCCCGTTTTGGGGTTCTTTTGAGGGATTTGCAGTTTTCCTGCTCTGGAAGGTCCCACCTCCCCAGCAGTCCCAGGGTTCCTCGTGTTTTGTGTCTCTGCCCCATCAGGGGCTCAGATGTGAAATCCCCTTCTCTGGTTTTATGGGATTTGCACACGTTCCCCTTGGATTCTCCCCAAAACATCCCTTTCTGGAGACACTTCTGAGCTGTCCCCGTTGTTCTGTGTTGCTTGGCTACTTTCCTGCTCTTTCAAGTTGCCCTCCCTGCCCCTCAAAAATCCCACTATCAGGATTTTTCCCGGCCTTTTCTACTGATCTCATGCTCCTGATGGGATTTCTGACACTTCTCAGTCCCCCTGGGATTGCCCTTTTTCCTGGAAGGGTCTCTCAGTCCAATTCTGCTTCAAAAGGGACATTTTCTTCACAACAAATTCCAACAAAATGCTGGGAGTGATTAACTCGTTGCTGCCTTTCCCGAGCTGGAGAGTGAAGTTTCATCTAAGTTTAACAAAGCTGGGGATCAATTAATCTAATTTCAACCAGGTTTTTAGTCTGAATCCGCCCCCCTTGGTCTGTCTCTGATCAACAGGGAGAAGTTGGGACTCCAGAAGGTGTTTCATCCCATCTGGGATGTGCCAGAGGGGTGGATGAGGCTGTTTGAACCTCACAGCTCTGCACCACCTCTAATTAAATGGTGGGTTAAGATTAATTAAGGTCAATTTGTAAATTATTGCTCTCGAGCAGATTAAAAGGCCAAAATTTGAGTCTTTAGGTGGATAAGTTGTCAAACCTTTGCTGTGAGTGCTGGTGAGCTCAGGGATTCAAACCACAGGCACAAATCGGGGGCAAAACGTGGACATTTCCATTTGGGAAAGCCTTGGAATTCCTAATTCCTTCCCTGCCCGAGCAGTCCCCGCAGGAAGGTTCCAATCTCTGTGTTCCATCTGTCCCTTGGAGGCACCAGAACATCTCAAACCACTCTGAAGCAGCAGGAAAAGGGCTCATTTGTTGGTCTGCCTCGGCCAGAAAGGGAGGTCGAACGTTCTGCTCTCCTGCAGCTCCTCAGATGTTCCACGTTGGAGTGTCTCCGGCAACAGGTCGACACCAGCCCCGGGATTTCACCCAGAGGAACAAAGAAAAAGGTCTAAATTCTACAGGAGAGTGTAACTTTTGCATTTTGTGCAATCATTTAGGTTGCAAAAGGCCTTTCAGGACATCGAGTCCAACCTTTAACCATTATTCACAAGTCATGGAATGCTTTGAGTTGGGAAAGACCTTAAAGCCCATCCAGGCCCATCCCCTGCCATGGGCAGGGACACCTTCCACTAGCCCAGGTTGCTCCAACCCGACCTTGGACACTTCCAGGGATCCAGGGGCAGCCACAGCTTCTCTGGGAAATTTATTCCAGGGCCTCCCCACCCTCCCAGCCAGGAATTCCTTCCCAATATCCCATCTATTCTTCTCTCCTCCCAGTTTGCAGAGGAGGTGGATCCCCTGTGTGAGGTGCCAGTGTGAGGAGCAGCCTGTGTGTGCCTTGGAACATCCCTGCAGGAATCCCAGCTGTGTCCCAGCACCGCCCAGAGGAGCTCCAAGGGATCTGGCCCGGCCATGAAGGACCATGGAAAGCCCATTTTTGTGTGACCTGAATTTTGGGTCGTCTCTGTTTTGCAAGGAGAACTTCCCCCTGTCTGCCCAACCCTCCTCCTGCCCTGCAGCACCTCCAGAGGTTTTGTGGGTGGAGCCTCCAGGGTTATGATGAGAGATCCCAGAATCCTGGAATATCCTGAGCTGGGAGGGACCCCCAAGGCCCATCCAGCCCAACCCTCAGCCCTGCACAGGCCCAGCCCCAAGAGTCCCCCCCTGTGCCCCAGAGGATCAGCCAAACCCTCCTGGAGCTCTGGCAGCCTTGGGGCTGTGCCCACTGCCCTGGGGAGCCTGGGCAGTGCCCAACCAGCCTCTGGGGGAAGAACCTTTCCCTAAAATCCAATTTAACCTCCCATGGTACAGCTCCAACCATTCCCTGGGTGCTGTCCCTGGTCCCCCCAGAGTAGAGCTCAGTCCCTGCCCCTCCTCTGCCCCTCAGGAGATCCCGAGGTTGCAGCAAGTCCTGTGTCTCCCAGGCAGGAATATTTAGGAGCCCTTTCCCTCTTTTTTTTGCCCCCAGACAGCTCTTCCTCAAACCCAGACCCCCAGAGCCTGCCCTGAGTGTCAGCAGGGAATCCCTTCCCAAAAATGAGCTGGGATGGTGTGTCCTGAGGAGTTCCAGGGGATTTGGAGGGCTGGAAGCCCTCAGTGGGTGACAGAGCAGCAGCTCCAGCTCTGGGGTTTTTTTCCCCTCCTAGGAAAACAAACCAGGAGTTTTTTAGGATTTTTTCTCTCCTGGCAAACCCGAGATTCATCCTCTTGCCAAAGAGGGGGTGACCTGGTGCCAGGTGGGGTTTGGTGACCTCCAAATTCCCTTTGATGTGTGATGTCATGGACCAGCACTGCCAAAGCCTGCCCTCCCAAGCACACATCCCTCCCTCAGGAAAACAGCAGGAGCAGGGGAACAAAGCCCCCTCTGTTCCCCACGTGGGTTTACCTTGGCTCCCCCAACACCTCGAGGGGAGCACGGAGGTTTTCCTTCCTCCTGCTCCTAAAACACACTCTCTTTCCCCACTGGAATTGCAGGAGAGAGCCCTTTAAGCACAGCACTTCCAGAGGCCTCCAGGCAGGAGGGCAAAATCCAGGAGGATTTTGTGTCTTTTGCCTCCTGGTCCTCGATGTTGACACAGGATTAAGAAATCCCTGGGCCTGTCTTTGTCCCTACCATTAATTCCCTTTGGTTCAGAGGGTTGGGCCTCATTTTCCCTTCTCACATTCCCTGATTTCCCTCCTTGCTGACGGCATTTCCTTGATTTCTCTGCTAAGGACACGTTTGCACAGCCCTGGGAGCTCAGGAGCTGGTGGACATCTCACCCCATCTGCCAAAACCCAGGACAGAGACGCATTAATTATGTCACGATTATTTGGAAAAGGCTCAGCTGAAATCGTTTTTCAGGGGCTGAAAAGCTGATTTATGAGCCGGGATTTTTTATTTTATCAATGGGAAACGTGAAGCTTTTCTGTTCTCCTCAGAAAAAACCTTCAGATCAAAAGAAAAGGGGGGAAAAAATGTCTCTTTTTCATAATCTTCTTCATTAATATCAGGGGGCAGCTGGGAATATTTCCCCCAGAAGCACAGACAGTGTTGGAGGATCGATGGGAGCCGTGGCCAGAGTTGAAGGATCACATGAAGGTCTGGAACATCTTCTTAGAGCTCCTGAACTCTCCAAACAAGAAAGAGATGGATGAAAAAAAAAAAAAAAAGCCAAGCTCCCAAAAAAAACCTCGGGGCCAAGTTTTGGTACATTTTGCAGATGTTAAAAAAAAAAAAAAAAAGAAGGGAAAAGACACATTAATCTCCTGGGAATGTCATCGAAATGTCACGGCCCTTCCAACGCCACGAGGGTGCTCTGGAAGAGCATTCCCAGCTCCCAGATCCGTCAGGCACAGCCCAGAGGATCAGCTCTGGGATGGGTTTTGCTCTTAAAAAAAAAATAAATAAATAACTCTGTGTTTATTTGACAACACGAAAAGGGCACTTGGAAAATTTCGGCCGCTGAAGTCAGAAAATAAACAAAGGCCGGGGAACAATAGTTTTAATTTGGGATTTCAACACCCTGCTCCGAGCTGAGGCTGGAGGCTCAGGGGGGTTTGGTTCTGACTGGTTTGTTCTGGGGACCGAACATTTGTTTTTCCCTTTTGGGATGTGTCGACCTGGAGCTGAACCCAGGCTGGGTCTGGCTCCACAACCCCAAACCAAGGGGGTTTGTGTCCATTTTGGGAGACCCTCATGTCTCCCTCGGGGATTTAACGTGCTCTTATTGTCTGGGAATGGCTTCCAGGTTGGCCCTTCATCCAAAGGGTGGCTGGAGACACCAACACCGGAGGGCAAAGACCAAGTTCAGGGTCAGGCCTGACAATGCTGAGCCCAAAATCCAGGAAAAGTCTCTGCAGCCTGTTGTTGGTTATATCACATTCCCAAAGGCATAGAGGTATTAATAAAGGAGAGATATTATTAAATGAGGTTATTTTGGTGCTTTGATTCCAATGGGAAGTGTTTTAGCCAGGATTACACCCTCAGGACTAAACTCCCATCCCTCCAAAGGTGATGGCTCGTCCATCCCAGAAAGAGGTGGAGTCACATTCCTGCTCAGGAACAGGAGGACTCAGATTCCTGGTTTTCCTGATCATGGTCCATCCCTGCCTCTCCTTGGATTTGCTCCGGACCAAGTGTCACCTCGGGCACGAGGTGCCAGAAGGGATGAATCCCGTGGGATATCTTGGCATAGAGACACTCCATGGGCACAGGGACTCTGAGGATCTCACAACAACTTGCTTTTCTGGGAAGAGGTAGCACCAGGAAGGGCCAGGCAGGGAGTTATCCCGAGGCAGGGAAGCTTGGCAGGCTCTCCATGGAAGGTGGGAATAAACTCACCCCGGGACGACTCAATCCAAGTCCGCTTGAAATAAACCCTCCGAGGAACATCTGGGATGAATTTGGAGCTTTTCCATGGAAAAGAGGGAGGAAACAAAGGTGCCAATTAACCCTCCTGCCCGGGAGGAGCTGCTCCAGGGTTAAGTTTAGGAGTGATTTGATTTAAGGCTGGAAGATCCGCTTGGAACCCAAGGCTGGGTCTGCACTAAAATCCACGGCTGGAACAGGAGGGTTGGCTTTGGTTCCTCCTGAGCCCAGGCCAGGAGAAGTCCTGTCTGAGTTTATTAAGATTTAAAGGTCCAGGCTTGACTCCCAGCCCGGGCTCAGGAGGTTCCCTCCGAGCTCCTTTAGTTTTCCCCCAGAGTTAACAAAGAGCCTTCCCCGTGTTTTCTGTGGATTTGATGAACAGGAGAGACAAACATCAGGAGCTGCCTGGAACTGCCCAAGTCATTCCGTGGGAATTACACTTCCTGGGCATTCTTTGCTTTAGATTCTGAGGGATAATGAATTTATGTCCCTTCTCACCCCACCAGCTCCTTGGCTTCGTTGAAATTTCTCCCTGGGCTGAACATCTCACCTTTCTAAAAGGCCTCTTCTCCATGAGGTGTCTCTTTTTAGGATTGGGAACCTGAATCTTCAGCTGATCTGTGGCTGCACACACAAACAGAGCAATTTCTCCATAAAAAATGCTGCTTTCCATGCTGTCCTTCCATCTCTCTCCATCAGAGAGGATGCAATAGGTGTAATACCTCAGTGTTCTTCCAAAATAGATTCCCTCCCAAAAAACCACACATTTGTGATGTGAAAAATGAAGACATTCTACCCTTTTCATGGCAGATAAAAACAACAGTATCCTGATCAAAAAAATCTGCCTCTGAGGGAAGTTTCCAGCTCAGTGATGAAGCATCAGGAGGTTAAAAGAAGCACCCGAGTATTGATTATCCATCTAAATTGAATATCCAGACCTTCTCGTTGGGGTTAAGATGCAATTCTGTGACAGAAGGGATGAAAGGCAAGGGATTGAAATATTAAACAGTTAAAATGAGGCAGTTTTTTGTCTCTTCCAGCCAAATTTCCCCCCGTGAACTTTCAAAACCAAACGGAGCAGGAATTATAACTCAGCTTGGATTGTCTGAACGCGTCCCAGCTCTCCGAGCTGAAAAGATCCCAGATAAATTAGGGAGGATAAATCCATCCTGGTTATTGGGCAAGACAGCCCAGCTGGGAATTTAATCTCAGTCAGATCCCAGACTGTTCCCTCCCAAAGCCTGGGCTAGGCCAGTCCCAGGGGCTGGGTTTAATCTCAGGCTCTTCTTTAGGCTCTTTGCTCGGGGTCTGGAGCTGGGCACTGTCACAAAGGGGGGCTGACCTTGATTTAACTCAGAGGGGCTGTTCTGCTGGGCTCAGACCATGGCTGGACTCAGAAGGGCTGCTCTGCTGGGTTTAGACCATGGTTGGACTCAGAAGGGCTGCTCTGGTGAGCTCAGACCATGGTTGGACTCAGAGAGGCTGATCTGCTGGGTTTAGACCACGGTTGGACTCAGAGAGGCTGATCTGCTGGGCTCAGACCATGGTTGGACTCAGAGGGGCTGCTCTGCTGGGCTTAGACCATGGTTGGACTCAGAAGGGCTGCTCTGGTGAGCTCAGACCACGGTTGGACTCAGAGGGGCTGCTCTGCTGGGCTCAGACCATGGTTGGACTCAGAGAGGCTGATCTGCTGGGCTCAGCCCAACTCTGAGGCTTGGTTGTGACGCAACCTCAGCACAACTTCTGCTCCCCCGGGGAAAAACAGTGTTTTCCCAGGGTTGGGAGGTCGGGATTAACGAGGGAGAGCCACCGACCGAGGGGGGTTTAACAAAGACAAGTGTTGGGTTCGGCCCCTGGGCTGGGCCGGGCCTGGCTGGGACAGGCCGGGGGTGTCCTGGGGTGGCCCCAGCTCCAGTTCTGGGGGCAGAGTTGGGGGACACGACGTGAGGAAGATCCAAAGGTGTTGGAGAGAGTCTAAAAGAGTGACACAAGGGTCTGGGGGGGGGTCCAGGAGGAGTAGCTGAAGGATTTGGGGGTCGTTCAGCTGTACAGGAGGAGACCGAGGGCAGAGCAAGCAGGGAACGGCTGGAGCTGTGTCAGGGGAGGTTAAATTGGATTTTAGGGAAAGGTTCTTCCCCCAGAGGCTGGTTGGGCACTGCCCAGGCTCCCCAGGGCAGTGGGCACAGCCCCAAGGCTGCCAGAGCTCCAGGAGGGTTTGGCTGATCCTCTGGGGCACAGGGGGGGGACTCTTGGGGCTGGGCCTGTGCAGGGCTGAGGGTTGGGTTGGATGGTCCCCTTCCCACTCCATGATTCCAAGAGTTAACATTTGTTATTTAATCAACTGAAGGGTTTTGAAAAGACATTAAAAAAAAAAATCAAACAACACTTTACCCCCAAATTCTCTTCAATTTGCGAAATAAAGGCTGAGATTTTCTCGGCTCGAATCCCCCCCGGTTGAGTTAATCCAGTGAATCAAAGCACCCCCAAACGAAACTCCTGGTGCTTGGAACAAAGGAGGAGTGTTTGGAAGGTGAAACAAATCCAGAAAAAGCGGAGTCACCTACGGAGGGGAAACATAAAACCCCTGTAAATCCGCATTGAATCCACTCCTTTCCCACCGCTGCTCCTGGCTGACCGGGCACTTGGAATAACACGGTTCCCAACGTTCCCCCCTCCCACCCAAATCCTTACTGAACCTTTATTTTTTTTTTGTTGGGAAAATCAAATTTCCTTCCCGGGGGGAAACGCCAACATTTCAGCTTCCGTTTTAACTCCGAACCGGAGCACGGGAGGGAAAATCTGAACCCTCTGGTGAAACGGTGCTTCCAAAAAAACTCCGGCTGGGAGCAGCAAAATATTCCTCGTCCACAGCGTTGGGCATCGGGAGGTTGTTTCTGTTTGATGACCCCGAGTTTTGGCAGCTCTGGAGATCCCATTCCAACGGGACAGGGATGTTTGAGATCCACACAGCGGCAGAATACGGAATATTAAAGCGATTTCCCAAAAAAATCCGAGCGAGGCTGCACGAAGCAACGAGGTCCTCGCCCGTTATCCCGTGGAAATCCTGAAATTAGGGAGAAAGTCGAAATGGCAAATCTGAAGCGGAGTTAAAAAAAAAAAAAAAAACAAAACAGGTTTGGGCGATTTTGGGGAAGAAAAATGGAGTTGGAGCTCCACCCACGGAACGTTTGGGTTTGGCCGAGGCGCCGGTTGCCAACGGAAAATCGTCCCGTCCAAAGGTTCCCGCCAGGCCTGCCCCGAACGTGCCTTGGCCCAGCGGGGCAGGTAGGCCAGGAGCCAGGCTTAGGAGAGCTGGGCCTGACCCTGGGCTCACGTGGGAGCCCAGCGAGGAGCTCAGGGAAGTGGGATTGATGTTGGAGCGTCCGGCGAGGCCGGAGGTGCCAAAAAGCACAAAGTGGACGGAGCTGCTCTTCCCAAACGTTCCTCGCGGAGCAGAGCTGGGAAGGAGCTGGAAAAGAGCTGCCTGATGGATATTATCCCAATGGGATGTGTCCCGTGGACACAACGGCGCAGCCCGGGCCGGGATTTGTGCTGGAATGAGGGGAATAATCCCTTGGAGCAACGTTTGGGCCCGTGGATACGGGGTTGGTCCGGGGGGATGCTGGGAATGGTGGGAGTTTGGCCCTTAGCAGAGCTGTGTCCTGCTTGTTCGGGGTCTAAATCCAAGATTTTTCAATTTGGAGATTAAGAACTGGCTGCAAAACAATTCCCAAAACATTAAGGGAGACATGGAATGGCGGAGCAACCACCTCCAACCCCCGCCTTGCTCCGAGGACAGTTTTCCTGCGGTTCCCAAGGAGAAGGAGCAGGAGCAGAGGATGGGACAAGCCATTTCCATGAGCTTTCCCCACTGATTCCCACATGGAATGGCCAGTTTGGAGGTGTGGCATCGTCCCCACACCCCACAGGCTGTGGCTCTGGTGTCCCACATGGAGAAGACAGGGAGGAGACCAAGCTCCAGCCCCTCCAGTGGGGTGAAACTCTTCCAGGAGAACCTTGGGAGCGATTCCATGAGGAAAACAGAGCCAGGCAGAGCTGGAAAGCAGAGTTGTGTGTCTGCTCCACTCCTGGAGGGCTCCAGAGCCAACCCCATTCCCAGGAGGCTCCTTGTTCCCATTAAACCACATCCCTGGACAGCGGGGCTGCCAAGGCCCAGGATGGGGATTGTTGCACCAGTTCTGGAGCTTAATTAGCTGAATTAGTTTAATTAGCTGCTCCTCACTAATTACAAGCGACACAGCCCTGCTTGGACCCTCAGCCTGGAGTGTGGGATTCGGGAAGAGCATCCCAGTGGGTGGATAAATCCACCTCCATGTCCCTTGGGGCGAAAGGTGGGGCTTGATCATCTGGGGCTTGATGATCTTGGGCTTAATGACTTTGGACTTGATCATTTCCAGCCTTAACGATTCCATGGGCTGGACGGGGCCCAACGCTGCCCAAGGGCCAAGGAACAGGGGGAGAGGAAGCAGGAGATGCCACAAACTCTGCTCTCAGCCTCTCTCTCCACGCTCTTGGCAGCTTTGGGATGCACCAGCCACCCCCCTGAGGGTGAGGCCCCCACGTGTCCTGGTCACACAGAGCCTCCCAAACCCGGCTGGGAGCTCCAAGGCCATTGTGGGGCTGGGGTTGCTTCTCTTTGAGGGCCTAAGTCACCTTCCTTCCCTCCCCCCCTCCCTGGAGAGGCAGTTTTTGGGATTGGTCCCACCCTTAATTGGTGATGAATTATGGGAGCACACTGCAAAGGTTTGTTGTTCTTGGAAGAGACACAGGGGGGACTTTTCCAGCTCTGGGTCAGGTTTAGTGCACGGCCCTTTTCCAGAGACAAAGCTCCATTCCAGCTGGAGGCCCTTTTGGGATGCTGGGATGTGTCTGCTGGAAGCAGGAGGGTGGACACACTCGTGCTCCAGAGGGAGGAATGGCTTTTTTAAGGATGGACCCAAACATCTGGATTTGGCAGATATATTCTGGAGAAGGGAAATTGTTGATGGAGGTGACAACATTTTCCACCCTCCTCTTCCCTTCTCCATCCTCTTCCTTTCTCCATCCTCATCTTCCCTTCTCCACCCTCCTCTTCCCTTCTCCAGCCTCCTCTTCCCTTCTCCACCCTCATCTTCCCTTCTCCATCCTCATCTTCCCTTCTCCACCCTCATCTTCCCTTCTCCACCCTCCTCTTCCCTTCTACATTCTCATCTTCCCTTCTCCAGCCTCCTCTTCCCTTCTCCACCCTCCTCTTCCCTTCTCCACCCTCATCTTCCCTTCTCCAGCCTCATCTTCCCTTCTCCACCCTCCTCTTCCCTTCTCCAGCCTCATCTTCCCTTCTCCACCCTCCTCTTCCCTTCTCCAGCCTCATCTTCCCTTCTCCACCCTCATCTTCCCTTCTCCATCCTCCTCTTCCCTTCTCCACCCTCCTCTTCCCTTCTCCAGCCTCCTCTTCCCTTCTCCATCCCCATCTTCCCTTCTCCATCCTCCTCTTCCCTTCTCCACCCTCCTCTTCCCTTCTCCAGCCTCCTCTTCCCTTCTCCATCCCCATCTTCCCTTCTCCATCCTCATCTTCCCTTCTCCACCCTCCTCTTCCCTTCTCCACCCTCCTCTTCCCTTCTCCAGCCTCATCTTCTCTTCTCCACCCTCCTCTTCCCTTCTACATTCTCATCTTCCCTTCTCCAGCCTCCTCTTCCCTTCTCCAGCCTCATCTTCCCTTCTCCACCCTCATCTTCCCTTCTCCAGCCTCCTCTTCCCTTCTCCACCCTCCTCTTCCCTTCTCCAGCCTCATCTTCCCTTCTCCAGCCTCCTCTTCCCTTCTCCAGCCTCATCTTCCCTTCTCCACCCTCCTCTTCCCTTCTCCATCCTCCTCTTCCCTTCTCCACCCTCCTCTTCCCTTCTCCAGCCTCATCTTCCCTTCTCCAGCCTCATCTTCCCTTCTCCAGCCTCATCTTCCCTTCTCCACCTGCATTTCTCCCAAAATGAGGGGACAACTATGGCAGGATGAAAATGCATCCTCAATTCTTCTGGAAACTTTGATCTTTCCCTTCCCCTTTCCCTTCCCCTTCCCCTTTCTCTTCCCCTTCCCCTTTCCCTTTCCCTTTTCTTCCTTCCCTCCCCCTCTCCCCCTCTCCCTCCCTTCCCCATCCCAGTTATGGAACTCCAGGAACTATTTTTCCAGCCCCTTCTCCAAGCCAGCTCCTCCTGCAGTAGCTCCAAACAGGGTTTCAGAGATGCTTTTAAAACCAACAGCAGATCCCATCATGGATGAATCCCTAATGGATTAGGATCAGATCCCAGTAGATCCTCCTATTTTGCAGCCTGGGAAGTGCTTTCAGTGCCCAAGAAGTTTTGTTTCAGCATCAAGGCCGGGTTGGAGGGTCTGGAGCAAACTGGGCTGGTGGAAGGTGCCCCTGCCCATGGAGCAGGATGATCTTTCAGGTCCCTTCCCACCCAAACCATTCCCTGATTTTATGATTTTGGGTTATTTCCCAGCCCATGAATAGATGAAAACCCGGGAGGAAGGATGACAAAACCTGAGAGCACAGTCAGCCAGATTCAGGCTTTCTTATTTAACCTCCAGTTTTTATTCTATTATAAATAACACCTTTGTTTTCCTGGAATTTGGAAGGCTGAGGAGAAGCCTGTGAGGAATTATCTGGAAGTAAATATCCCCACCGAGACCATTCTGGCCAAAAGTGACTTTATCTGTGGAGAGCAGGACACTTTAAGGAGCTGAGCTCCTTAAATAGCTCTTGGAGCCAGGTTCTCGCTTCCATCCCCATAATCCAGGCTCTTCCCACAAAGTCTGTCGCTCCCTGGATACCACAGAGCCATCCCAGCTCTGCTGGAACCGAGGCCTTGCTGGGGATTAATAACTACCAGATTTTTTTCCACTGGGGGAAAGCAAAAAAAAATAAAATAAAAAAATAAAAGAACCTCCCAAACAAATCCCATCAATCCGGGGGGGGGTCTCCAGGCTGGACATGAGGAGAAACAAGGCTGGAATAATGTCCTGCTGCTCCCTGGGGATTCCTGGGGAACACAGAGTCCAGTGAAGGGCAGGGAAGAGGTGGAGTTGCTCCTCGTGGAGAGGAGGAACAGGGCTGGGAAAGGACAGGGGGAAGGATGGGAAGGGAAAAGGCCACAGGGAGAGAGGGAAAGGGGAAAGGGGGCACAGGTGGGGGGGAAAGGGGGCTTTTGCCTCCAGCACCTCTGGAGGAGCAGGATGGGATTTGGGGAGCAAACAGGAACACACAGGGCAGGGCTTGGCCAAGGCAGGGAATCCTGGAATGGTTTGGGTTGGAAGGGAACTGAGAGCTCATCCAGAACCACACCTTCCACTAGCCCAGGTTGCCCCAGCCTGGCCTTGGACACTTCCAGGGATCCAGGGGCAGCCACAGCTTCTCTGCCCAACCTGGGACAGGGCCTCACCACCCTCACAGACAGCAATTCCTGCCCAAGATCCCACCCAAATCCCCCCTTTTCCAGTGGGAAGCCATTCCCTGTGTCCTGTCCCTCCCTCCCTTGTCCCCAGTCCCTCTCCAGCTCTCCTGGAGCCCCTTCAGGCCCTGCCAGGGGCTCTCAGCTCTCCCTGGAGCCTTCTCTTCTCCAGGGGAACCCCCCCAGCTCTCCCAGCCTGGCTCCAGAGCCGAGGGGCTCCAGAATCCTGGAATGGTTTGAGTTGGAAGGGACCTTAAATCCCACCCAGTGCCACGACCTGCCATGGGCAGGGACAACTTCCACTCTCCCAGGTTGCTCCAAGCCCTTTGCAACCTGGCCTTGAACACTTCCAGGGATCCAGGGGCTGCCACAGCTTCTCTGGGAAATTCATTCCAGAGCCTCCTCACCCTCACAGGGAGGGATTTATCCCTAATATCCCATCTATTCCTGCCCTCCTTCAGCTTAAGGCCATTCCCTGTGTCCTGTCCCTCCCTCCCTTGTCCCCAGCCCCTCTCCAGCTCTCCTGGAGCCCCTTCAGGCCCTGCCAGGGGCTCTCAGCTCTCCCTGGAGCCTTCTCTTCTCCAGGCTGGACATTCCCAGCTCTCCCAGCCCCGGCAGCATTCCCAGCACACTCTGAGCTGGAATCATGGCCTTGCTTTGCCCTCGTGGTTCCAGGACAGCAGAACTTTGGGAATGAGCCCTTTCAAACGCCCTCAGTAACTCCGGGACCGGAACTGTCAGAGCTGCCACTGAGATTAAACAATTTACAGCTGCACAAACGAATAAATGTGGGACTGAAGTGTTGATGGTCACACTTGTCAGAGCTGGAACAGACACATGGAGCTTCCAGAGGGATACAGATGCCACATGGACTTTTCTCCAAGTCGTGACCCCTCAGCTTCTTTTATTTGCACATTTTCCCTCCTCTCACCCCTGTCTACGCCCAAGCTCATCCCTGAACCCCACTGGAGATGTTGTTTCCACTTGCAACTCAGTCATGGAGAGCTCAAGTGACAGAGATGAGTTTGCCACCAGCAAATCCTTCGGATCCAGGGCCAGTTCTCCAGGGTCAGGTGGCCGTGGACCTGGCGGCCACCTCTGTTTGCAGGGGGTGGTTTGGGCTGGTTTTCACCAGGTTCTGGGGCTGCAAAGCCCATCAGCCAGAGCTCAGCAGGTCTACTCTGGTGGGTTGGGTTTGTTTCTCCCCAGAGGAATCCAATTTCACAGAATCCCAGAATTCTTTAGGTTGGAATAGACCTCCAAGCTCACCGAGTCCAACCCTTGACCCGTCACCACCTCGTCACCCAGCCCAGAGCACCAGTTGCTTTTTGACCAGGTTTTTTTTTCACTCTGAGAAATCCCCGTGACACGAATCAAACCTCGGTGAGTTCAGAGCTCCAGGAGATCCCCTTTGGAAGCGGATTTCCCAATGGAATTGTACCCAAAATGCCTCAAGCACAGTCTGACCCCTTCACTCCGGTGGTGTTGGGTTCTTGTCCCCAGGACAAGGATGAAGGGGTGTCTGCTCTGGACCTTGGGTGCCCTGGGATGAGCTGGGATGCACCAGGGGAGCCCAGCAGATGTCAAGCAGAGCCTGAAGTAGGACCTGAACTTGATCCTGGGGAGGTCTTGGCTCGGGTTTTCCGCTCTGGAAATCTGGAGTCACCCACTGAGGTGGTGGTGGCTCTGTCAGGGAAGTTCTCCTTCCAGAGCAAGACCCAATTTATCTGTGGGAATCCCCCCACCTGACTTCAGCCTGGATCCCTGAATTAGAGGTTCCACCCTTTGGAGAGGGGCCTTTCCCACCAACAATCCCAGGAATATGGCCTGGAGAAGGTGCCCACCCTGCAGCACCCACAGTCCACAGGGGGGGTCATTCCCCCACATCCAGGCTCATTCTTCCTGAATACGGAGCAGAGTTACCTTTTCCTGGGAAAAGGGGCCATTTAGTGGGATCAGACTTAGGTAAACAGCTCGGAAAAAAATGGGAAGATGAACCCTTCCATTGTGTTCCTTCCTGGGCTTTGGCCACCAACCAACCAACCAAGGAGTCGGGTGGTGTTTGTTTAACCTCCTGGGCTTGGAGAGTCTCATTCCCTGGGAAACTGCCAGGATTTGCAGCTTCCAGCTGCTCCAGGAATGCCCAGGAGAGAAGAGGGTTCTTCTGTGGGTGGTTCTTGTTTTGGCTGAGCTTCTTTCCGGGTTGTTTTTGTTCTCCAGAACTTGGACACTCGCGCTCCCGGCGTCGTCCCGGAGTGGGGAGCGTTGAGGTGGAAGGAAAATATCCGGCAGGAAAAGGTTGTCCCAGCTTTTTCGAACCTCAGACAAGGTCCAGGGTGGGCTCACTTCATGTCACCTGCAAAGTGGGGCTTTTCCAAGTGGGAATATTCTGGGATTTCGCAGCAAAAACCTTCTGGGCACAGGAGGGGTTGGATCTGATTCCCAAGGTTGGATCTGAATCCCAAGGTGATCCTACTCAGACTGGGAGTTGTGTTCCCAACCAGGGAGAACTTCCTGGTTCTTGGAGGGGACTCCAAATGGATGAAGGGCTCAGGAAGAGCCAAGAGAGGCTTGGGAATCTCCAGGGAGAGCAAATCCAGTGGGAGGTAAAGGACTGTGGTGGTCTGACCCCAACTGGCAACTCAGCCCCACACCGATGGTTATTCCCATTCCCTCAGTGGGATCAGGGGGACAATCGGGAGAGGGAAAGCAGGAAAACTCAAGGAAAAACCACACAAGCAAAGGGAAACAAGGAATTCATTCCCCACTTCCCACCACAGGCAGGTTCAGCATTCCCAGGACATTCCCGGTCTCCTTCTCCTTGGGAAGACAAACCAAGATTCCCAACATTCCCCTCTCCCCTTCTTGTACCTGTGGATTTATCTGCAGGGAATGAAGCCACACGGTCTGGAACATTCCTGGGATCAGCTGGGATCGGCTTTCCTGGCTTTGTTCCCCAAATCCTTGTGCTCCCCCTCCTCTCTGGGGGGTGAGGAGCGGGAAAGGCCTGGGAAAAACTGCTCAGAAAGAACAGAAGAGCCTGGAATTATCCACACTCACCCCATCCCAAACCCCAAAGCCCCACACCAGCAGCTGGGAAGAAAATCAATTCCAGCCCAGCCCAAACCCGCAGAAACACCTGAAAAATGGGAAAAGTTTGGGAATAAAACAGGATCCATTTTCACTTGGAGCTCCACAGTGGGAGAGAGGGAAGAGGGAATAAATAGGAATGTTGTCCATAAACAGGTGAAAGGATGATTTTTGGGGTCAGAGGTGTTTAAAGTGCCTGCTCAGGGCATCTCTGGCAGGCCATGAATCCCTGAGCTGATCACTGAGGGATCCCAGGATCCTTCTCCCTGTGCTCGCTCCCATCCCAGACCCAACCAAGCCATTGGTATCCAGATTTTTTTTTTTATCCAGCTGTTCACCTTTCATCCGAAAATAACAAAAAATCAGGAGATCCCAAACCTTTGGGGCATCTCAAAAATAAAATTGCAGCTTTCGGAAAGAAATTGGGAGTGGGTTTTTTTGTGTGTGTGTGTGTGTGTGTGTTTGGGGTTTTTTTCCATATTCCAGTTTTCTGATATCCCAGTGGGAATCTCCAGCTCCTTCTCTTTTCCCTGCCTCACCTCGAGCTTCCTCAGTTACTGTCTCCAACCAACCCAGGAGACATTTCAGGTATTTTTGATTCCCACCTCCACCTCCCAGAGCCCTTTTTTTCAGTTTTCACCTCGAAAAACCATTCCCTGATGCTCCAATTTCTGTTTTCCTCTTCTACTCCCGAAATCTCTTGGGTTCATCCTATATTTTTTCTCCTTCCCTAAAAGTTTGCCGTGCTCTGCTCCTCATTCCTCTCTTTTCCACTCGACCTACTGGTTGATTTAGAGGCACCTCCTGGAAAATCAAATGCTGCTGGAATTCCAAAAGCAAAAAAAACCCAAATAAACCCAACAAAACAACCCAAACTCCCAGATTTCAGTGAAAATCCCTTTTTTTCTGGTCCCTGGTGCACGTTTTCCTGCAGGTTTTCCATGGGGAAAAAAAAAAAATGCAGGAGAAGAAAACTTTCAACCAAAGCCTAAATGTCAGGTTTAAATTGCTGTTTTGACTGGGGGAAAGAACATTATTCCCTCTCTTTTTAGCCCAGGACTAAGCCTGTCTGCTGCTGTTTGCCAGGAAAAAACCCTTCCCAGGGATTATTTTATATTTTGCACTGGGAAATGTTGATATTCCCCCACCCCTTGTCCCAAAATTCCTCTAAAGCTGAGGCAGAACTTGGTGTTCCAGGTGGGAGACGCCGAGGGGATCTCAAAGAGCAGCACAAGGAGAAGGGCAAACTGAGTGAGCTGGTGCTGAAATTCCATGAATTTAAACAGGGAAAACATATCCCAATTGGTTTTTTGGATAATCAGCAAAGATTTCAGCTCTCACCAAACCTCTAAATCCGCTTTTTCCCCCCCTAAATTTTCCTCAGAACTCCGTGTTTCCTGCATTTCCCTGGGAAGTCTCAGCCCCACCTGACGATCTGCAGGTTCCCAAATGCCAGAAAAGTCGGAGCTGGGATCAAATCCCAACAATCCGAGCGAGAAATAACCTCCTGGATTCGGACACGAGGAAAATGTGCCTCTGGAAAAGAGACTGGACCATATTCCCTGATTCTTTTTAATTCCCTTGCCCTCATTAGCTGGGAAATTGTTCCTCCCTCGGGACACATCCATGGGATGGATTCAAGAAGTCCCTCAATTAGGTGGATAATGATTAAGGAACGAGAAGATGAGTTGTTGGCTGGATATTTCTCCTCCTCACCCGGAGAATTCCGGGGAATTTGCCCCTCGGATGGTCGGAGTCCAACGCTGCCATCCCGTCTTGCCGTGGGAAGGGCTTTGGAAGCCCTTGGCAAGGGGGGGAGAGTCTTTTGGAAGCCCCCAAAAGGCAAGAGGAGAGTTTTGGAAGCCCTTGGCAAGAAGGAGAGCCCCAAACAAACGAGCGCAAAGGTCTCCTCCAGCTCTCGCCGCTCCCGGATTTCGGCAGGACACGGAAAAACGGGGAGGGGAACATTTCACACCCCCCCCACCTAAAGAAACCCAAATTAGCTTCATTAAATAAAAGCCTAATTAGCCAAGAAGAGAAGCCCTTGTTGCCGAGGTGGGAAGACCACCAATGGTCACCGAATTTATGGCTGAGGGAGGGGGAAAAGGGCCCGTTTGGAGCCGCTTTAATGGGAATTCTGAGGCAGGATTTACAAGCGCGCGCCGCTACCGAGTGGAAAAATCCATTGGCCCCCGAAGCACTTGCTCCCTGCCAAACCTAATGATTCATTTCTGAGTCACAGCTAATGGCTCCCTAATGACAAAAAGGGGAGAAGAGGGGCCCTCCACTGCCAAGTATTTATTAGAAAATGGAGCTAAAATCATTAGCTGGGAGCTCTCTTACCGGAAAGCTGAAACCGCAGCTCTCTCCGAAAGGTCAGAAGCTATTTCCACAAGAATTTAGACAAAACATTATTGCCTTTTAAATCTTTCATCCTGAGCAGTGAAAAAAAAAAAAAAGAAGATGAAGAAAAAAGGAGGGGAAAGAACCAAAGTAGTGATGGGATGAACAGAGAGAGCTCGGTTTGTCCCGGGGCATCCCTGGAGATCCCACCGGGTGAGGAAGGAATGGGGGGAGGTTGGGAATGCCACAGAAGTGGGAATTAATTAACTTCACCTTACTCAGAGAAGTGAAGCCCTGCTGGTGAAGGTGCAGTTTTTGGTGGAATGGTTGGAGTTGGAGGAGCCTTCATAGGTTGGACTCAGTGGTTTCCACCCTGATTGATTCTGGGATTAAAGATCCTCTCATTCCATCCCCTGCCATGGGCAGGGACAACTCCCACTAGCCCAGGTTGCACCAGCCTGGCCTTGGACGGTCCCAGGGATCCAGGGGCAGCCACAGTTTCTCTGCCCAACCTGGGACAGGGCCTCACCACCCTCACAGACAGCAATTCCTGCCCAATATCCCACACAAATTTCCTCTTTTCAATTTGAAGCCATTCCCTGTGTCCTGTCCCTCCCTCCCTTGTCCCCAGTCCCTCTCCAGTTCTCCTGGAGCCCCTTCAGGCCCTGCCAGGGGCTCTCAGCTCTCCCTGGAGCCTTCTCTTCTCCAGGGGAACCCCCCCAGCTCTCCCAGCCTGGCTCCAGAGCAGAGGGGCTCCAGAATCCTGGAACGGGTTGGGCTGGAAGGGACCTTAAATCCCACCCAGTGCCACCCCCTGCCCTGGGCAGGGACACCTTCCACTCTCCCAAGTTGCTCCAAACTCTGTCCAACCCGGCCTTGGACACTTCCAGGGCTCCAGGGGCAGCCACAGCTTCTCTGGTGGTTGGTCCGGGGAATTTTCTCGATGGCTCCTTAATTCCTTTGGAATTCAAAGAGATTTGGGCAAACCATTTAAGTCAAGCCCAGGTCAATGCTCTTTGCCAAGGCAGGGCTGCTCCTCTCCTACTCCAAGGGAAGACAGTGGAAGAATTCTCCTGAAAGGGGAGGGAAACCCAGACAGAGAAGGACACGGGCCAGCTGGGAGGATTCTCTTGGAGGGCCTGTTGTCCCCCTGCTCTGGTGGCACTTGGACACAGGTCCCATCTCCTGCAGGGACTCGGCCTGAGGAAATCCCTGGAGATGGTGGTGGAGACCAGCAGAGCAGCTGGGGAGGGATCCATCCCACCCACCTCCAGGTCTCCAGGAGAAACCTCCAGGCTCCTCTGAGGAGACACTTCTCCCTCGCCATCCCCATCCCTGGGAGTGTCCAAGGCCAGGTTGGATGGGGTTTGGAGTGACCTGGGATAGTGGGAGGTGTCCCTGCCCATGGCAGGAGGTGGGACTGGATGATCTTTAAGTCCCTTCCAACCCAAACCATTCCAGTTCTCCTGTTCCCCTGAACCCGTGACTGAATCCCACGGAGTCTTTGTCCCCGAAGACAGACGATAAAACTCCAGTTGATAAGAACAAAACCTTAAGGACACAAATATCTCCCATCCCCTTTCCCAGCACGGCGTTTCCTGGGTCTTCCATGGAATTTCAGAGCACTGGGCAAAAGTCAGAAGCTTCGTTTTCCCATGTGGGAAAAGGCAAAGATCCCCCATAACCAATTCCAGCCCCCAGGTTGATGCAGTCTCGTCTTCAGAGGTGACGTGTCCCTGATCCATCACGTCCACGCTGAAGGAAAAAGGATCTTTCCCTCCTCAGCATCCTTAAAAAAACAACATCCCATTCATTTCAAGGTTAAACAGGATAATTCAGGGAACTGGGATTGATATTAAAGCCAGGCTGGACAAGGCCAAGGTGGGAGGGAGTGAACCCTGACAGGACATTAAAGCCTCGGCCCGACACCGAATCCCAACTCTTGGATGTGCAAACTTGGGAGACATCCCGGAGCTCCCAGTGGGGTGGGGAAGGGTCACTGGGGTGGAAACTGGAGAGGGGGAAGACCAGCCCTGCTGCCGGGGGGGCCGGGGACATGGGAACATGGAGACCAGGAAAGGACCCTCCAGGACTGGGAAAAGACCCTCTGAAACCCGGAAAAGACCCTCTGGGAGAGGGAAAAGACTCCCAGGGAGAGGGAAAAGACTCCCAGGGAGAGGGAAAAGACTCCCAGGGACAGGGAAAAGACTCCCAGGGACAGGGAAAAGACTCCCAGGGACAGGGAAAAGACTCCCAGGGAGAGGGAAAAGACTCCCAGGGACAGGGAAAAGACTCCCAGGGACAGGGAAAAGACTCCCAGGGAGAGGGAAAAGACTCCCAGGGAGAGGGAAAAGACTCCCAGGGACAGGGAAAAGACTCCCAGGGACAGGGAAAAGACTCCCAGGGACAGGGAAAAGACTCCCAGGGAGAGGGAAAAGACTCCCAGGGAGAGGGAAAAGACTCCCAGGGAGAGGGAAAAGACTCCCAGGGACAGGGAAAAGACTCCCAGGGAGAGGGAAAAGACCCTCTGGGATGTGGAAAAGACCCTCTGGGATGTGTAAAAGACCTTCCTGGACTAGGACGAGATCATTGGAGACTGGGAAAAACTCCCGGGGCCCCTCCAGGGCCAGGAAGAGACCCTCAAGACAGTGGGAAAAGCCCCTCTGGGACCGGGATAAGACCCCCACGGGAGCGGGCAAAGCCCCTCCGGGGAGCAGCGCCAGGCACCGGCCGGTGGGAAGGGGCGGCGGGCACGGCAGGACCTCGGGAGCACGGGGGTAGGGGAAGGAGGTGCCCCCCGGTGCCGGGCACGGTGACACCGTCACTGTCACCGCCACAGCCCCGGGCACGGGGCCAGACCCCTCCCGGTGCCGGGAACAGCGGGGAAAGTCCAAGGGAGGGGGATCTCTGCCCTACACCGGCCGCTTTGGGGACCCCTCCTTGGGGAACCCCCCTTTGGGACCCCTCCTTTGAGACCCTTCCTTGGGGATACTCCCTTAGGGACTCCTCCTCAGAGACCCCTCCCCAGGGACCCCTCCTTGGGGAACTCCCCCTTTGGGGATACTTCCTTGCAATGCCCCCCTCCGAGACCCCACCCCGGGGACTCTTCCTTGGGGAACCCCCCCCTTTGGGACCCCTCCTTTGGGACCCTTCCTTGGGAATACCCCCTTAGGGACTCCTCCTCAGAGACACACCCCCCAGGGACCCCCTCCTTGGGGAACCCCCCCTTTGGGGATACTTCCTTGCAATGACCCCCTCCGAGACCCCACCCTGGGGACTCTTCCTTGGGGAACCCCCCCCTTTGGGACCCCTCCTTTGGGGACCCTTCCTTGGGGATACCCCCTTAGGGACTCCTCCTCAGAGTCCCCTCCCCAGGGACCCCCTCCTTGGGGAACTCCCCCTTTGGGACCCTTCCTTTGGGGACCCTTCCTTGGGGAACCCCCTTTTGGGATCCCCTAATTGAAGACCACCTCCTTTGGGACCCCTCTTTTGGGATACCCCCTTAGGGACTCCCCCTCAGAGATCCCTCCCCAGGGACCCTCCTCAGGGACCTCTTTTGGGGACCTCCCCCCTTCAGCAACTCCCCTCCTTGGGGACTTCCCCTTTGGGGATACTTCCTTGCAATGACCCCCTCCGAGACCCCACCCTGGGGACTCTTCCTTGGGGAACCCCCCCCTTTGGGACCCCTCCTTTGGGATCCTTCCTTGGGGATACCCCCTTAGGGACTCCTCCTCAGAGACCCCTCCCCAGGGTCCCCTTCCTTGGGGAACCCCCCCTTTGGGACCCCTCCTTTGGGACCCTTCCTTGGGGATACCCCCTTAGGGACTCCTCCTCAGAGACCCCTCCCCAGGGACCCCTCCTTGGGGAACTCCCCCTTTGGGGATACTTCCTTGCAATGCACCCCTCCGAGACCCCACCCCGGGGACTCTTTCTTGGGGAACCCCCCCTTGGGACCCCTCCTTTGGGACCCTTCCTTGGGGATACCCCCTTAGGGACTCCTCCTCAGAGACCCCTCCCCAGGGCCCCCTTCCTTGGGGAACCCCCCTTTGGGACCCCTCCTTTGGGGACCCTTCCTTGGGGAACCCCCCTTTGGCACCCCTCCTTTGGGGACCCTTTCTTGAGGGACCCTCCTTTGGCACCTCTCCTTTGGGACCCTTCCTTCGGGAACCCCCCTTTGGCACCTCTCCTTTGAGACCCTTCCTTAAGGAACCCTCCTTTGGCACCTCTCCTTTGGGACCCTTCCTTGAGGGACCCTCCTTTGGCACCTCTCCTTTGGGACCCTTCCTTGGGGAACCCCCCCCTTGGGACCCCTCCTTTGGGGACCCTTGCTTGGGGAACCTCCTTTTGGGATCCCCTAATTGGAGATGGGATATTGGGAAGGAATTCCTGGCTGGGAGGCTGGGGAGCCCCTGGTCCAGGTTGCCCAGAGAAGCTGTGGCTGCCCCTGGATCCCTGGAAGTGTCCAAGGCCAGGTTGGAGCAACCTGGGATAGCAGGAGGTGTCCCTGCCCCTGCCAGGTGTGGAATAGATGATCTTCCAGGTCCCTTCCATCCCAAACCATTCCATGATCCATGATGACAGCCTGGACACCACCCCTCAACCTGAGATCATCCTGCCTGGGAGCAGCATCTGTTTTCTCTTAGCAGAGCTCCCGCTTCCCTCGATTTTCCGTGTGGGACACACAGAGACCCGGGATAACGTGACTTCCCAGAGATCCCACGTGTTTCCAGCAGCGTTTCCAGCTCTGCTCACGCTCATTCCTCACATTCCTGCCTGGCCATGGTTGTCCCGAGCCTCTGGCACTGCTGGATGGGGACACCAAAATCCCCAGTGGCAGCAACAACCCCCGCCCGAGGCTTTGGGACGGATAAACAGAGGGATCAACCAGGATTGCTGGGATTTTTGGAGCCACACACTTGGAGTGTGAGGGGCTGAAAGCCACCTCTGCATTCCCTGTCTCCAGGGCTGCAAAACATCCCTTTCCCCGGGGACGGGGCAGCCAGAACTGTCGGATTGAACTGCTCCATTAACTTCAGGAATTCCAGCCAGAAATCCCTAACGAGAAAAGATGAGGTTTGGATTTAATGGGGACCAGGCCCAGGGAGCCTCTGGGATCTCACAAGACGAGCTGGATGAAGGCTTGGAAAGCCCTTGGGAAAGGGAAGGGCCGGAAGGGACCAGGGGAATCTCCCCCTCTGCCGGCCCTGCTGTCAAGCCAGGGAATTAATGGGAAAAACGATGTTTCTGGTCTAATTGCCTCGTTTGGTGACAGGTTGGTGGCCCTTCCATGCCCACGCTCCCCAGGGGGGTGCCCAGGGGCAGTGGGCCACTCCAGGAGAGCAGCAGGACCTGCCACACCCCTGGCACAAAAATCCCACCCGGATTTGTGGCAGAGGCACCTTCAAAGCTGTGCCCGGTGCTGGGGCCCAGGAGAAGCAGCTCTGAGGGGTCCAACCTGCCCTGGGACACTCCCAGGGAAGGGTGGGATTTCGGGGGGATGAAAACCAGGCCTCGTTTCTCCCCCGTGCCCCGGGATCCAGATGCTTTGCCAGCTGGTTCCGTGCCCCCAGGCCCGGGAATATCCCCATTTTTAAGCCATCCTGACCCCCTTTCCTGCAGGAAGGGGCTGGGATCCCCCCCTCAGCCCCCACTCCAGTTCCCAGGAGAATTCCCAGCAGAGTTCCCAGAGCTCTCCCACAACACCAGTGGCTTTCACACGAGGCCTGACCGGACACAAACTGTGATTCCCAACCATCCCACACATCCAGCCTGGGAATTCGGGGGGCCACGGGTGGAAAAACTTGATGGCCTCCCACAATTCCAATTATTTCCCTGCAGGAATTCCAACTGGATCCCGGGGAGCACAGCCAGGACCTGCTCATGCTCATCCCCAGCCTGTCTGTTGTTCTTCCAAGCAGCGGTGTTGGCATCTGCTCCCACAGGGATTCCCTGTCCTGGGAGCTGTTATTCCCAGGAGCTGTTATTCCCAGGAGCTGTTATTCCTGGGAGCTGTTATTCCTGGGAGTTGTTATTCCCAGGAGCTGTTGTTCCTGGGAGCTGTTATTCCTGGGAGCTGTTATTCCTGGGAGCTTTTATTCATCGGAACTGTTATTCCTGGGAGCTGTTTTTCCCAGGAGCTGTTATTCCCGGGAGTTCTTATTCCCTGGGGCTGTTATTCCTAGGAGCTGTTATTCCTGGGAGCTGTTATTCCTGGGAGCTGTTATTCCCAGGAGCTTTTATTCCTTGGAACTGTTATTCCCGGGAGCTGTTATTCCCAGGAAGTTATTCCCTGGAGCTGTTATTTCCAGGAGCTGTTATTCCCAGGAGCTGTTATTCCTGGGAGCTGTTTTTCCCAGGAGCTGTTATTCCCAGGAAGTTATTCCCTGGAGGTGTTATTCCCGGGAGCTGTTATTCCCGGGAGCTGTTATTCCCAGAAGCTGTTATTCCTGGGAGCTGTTATTCCCAGGAAGTTATTCCCTGGAGCTGTTATTCCCAGGAGCTGTTATTCCCAGGAGCTGTTATTCCCGGGAGCTGTTATTCCCAGGAGCTGTTATTCCCAGGAGCTGTTATTCCCAGAAGCTGTTATTCCCAGGAAGTTATTCCCGGGAGCTGTTATTCCCGGGAGCTGTTATTCCCTGGAGCTGTTATTCCCAGGAGCTGTTATTCCCTGGAGCTGTTATTCCCGGGAGCTGTTATTCCCAGGAGCTGTTATTCCCGGGAGAGGCTTTTTGGGGGAGAATTGGTGCTTTTCTGGGAGAGCCGAGAAGAGGCCTCTGCCCCTCCCTGACCCGCTTCTCGTAAAGCTAAAAATAGGATTGCAGAGGTCACGGGGCCGGGAGAACGCACAACATTCCATGGAATTCCATGGCATTCCACGGCATTCCTGTCTCCTGACCTTCCCCAGGCATCAGGGGGCCCTGACTGGAGACAAGGTCGGGTTGTTTCCCCGGGAACAGCCGCTCCTCTGTTGGCTCTGCTGCTCCAGCCCCAGCTCCCCGTGCCGGGGGCAGCGGGATGAGGGAGCCTGGAGAGCCCGGGGGGTTCCCGGAGGCCACGGGGACCTCCTGGGAGGGGTGAGGGGGGCACCGAGGGATCCTGTACCCTGGGAGGGGCTGGCACAGGGTGCCCAGAGAAGCTGTGGCTGCCCCCAGAGCCCTGGAAGTGTCCCAGGCCAGGTTGGAGCAATCTGGGATAGTGGAAGTTGTCCCTGGCCATGGCAGGGGATGGAATCAATGGGATTTAAGGTCCCTTCCAACCCAGATCAGTCGGGGATTCTGGAGCCCCTCTGCTCTGGAGCCAGGCTGGGAGAGCTGGGGGGGTTCCCCTGGAGAAGGCTGCAGGGAGAGCTGAGAGCCCCTGGCAGGGCCTGAAGGGGCTCCAGGAGAGCTGGAGAGGGACTGGGGACAAGACAGGGAGGGACAGCACATAGGGAATGCCTTCCCAGTGCCAGAGGGCAGGGATGGATGGGATATTGGGAAGGAATTTTTGGCTGGGAGGGTGTTGAGGCCCTGGAATAAATTTCCCAGAGAAACTGTGGCTGCCCCTGGATCCCTGGAAGTGTCCAAGATCAGGTTGGAGCAACCTGGGATAGTGGAAGGTGTCCCTGCCTGTGGAACTGGATCTTTAAGGTCCCTTCCAACCCAACCCATTCCAGGATTCCAGAGCCCCTCTGCTCTGGAGCCAGGCTGGGAGAGCTGGGGAGGTTCCCCTGGAGAAGAGAAGGCTCCAGGGAGAGCTGAGAGCCCCTGGCAGGGCCTGAAGGGGCTCCAGGAGAGCTGGAGAGGGACTGGGGACAAGGGAGGGAGGGACAGGACACAGGGAATGGCTTCAAAATGCAAAGAGGGAAATTTGGGTGGGATATTGGGAAGGAATTGCTGGCTGGGAGGGTGATGAGGCCCTGTCCCAGGTTGGGCAGAGAAGCTGTGGCTGCCCCTGGATCCTTGGAAGTGTCCAAGGCCAGGTTGGAGCAACCTGGGCTGGTGGAAGGTGTCCCTGCCCATGGAAGAGGATGGAATTAAATGATCTTTATCATCTTTTCCAGCCTTTTCCTTCCCCTGGCAACCACCTATGCTGGATTTCCAGAAGGAGCAGGGATGGGCTTTGCAGAGTTCCAGGTCCTTCTCCCAGCACTGCCCCGCAGCCATTCCCAGTATTCCGGCGTCACCCTCTTTGGGATGGTTTCGACCCCGGGAAAAGAAAAGCGGGCAGAGAGCAGGAATTATCCCAAGCCACGCCCCTGATCCCGCTGGGAATCCTCACAACCCCCTGGGGGGTGGGACGTGAAGGGAAGGGTGGGAATGGCCGGGATCAGTCAGTGCTCCCGGAGGGATGGGAACAAGGCTTTCCCACGGGATGGGCCATTCCCGAGCTCGGGAAGGCTTTTATCCAACTCTGGCCGTTTTTGTTGCCTTGGATTGGTTTGAGCTCCGGGGGAGCCACTTCCCACCTCATGGAAGAGACCTCCTTCAAGGGAGACACAGAAATATAAATATTATATAATAAATATCATATAATAAAAAATAAATAATATATAATAAATATTATATAATAAATATCATATAATAAAAAATAAATAATATATAATAAATATTCTATAATAAATAATATATAACAAGTAATATATAATATATAAAATATAATATATAATATATACTATATAAAATATAAATTATATAGTATATAATTTATAATATATAATACATAACATATAATATATAATATGTAACATGTAATATATAATAAGATACAATATATAATATATAATGTATAATATATATTATACATTATTATATATTATACATTATATATAATATGTATTATATATTATATTATATATTATATATTATATATTATATATTATATATTATATATTTTATATTTTATATTTTATATTTTATATTTTATATATTATAAATATAATATTATTTTATATTACATATAATATTATTATACTATACATTATGTATTATAATCCACATTAATCTATATTATATTTTCTATATTATATATTATCTATCATATATAATATATATAATGTGTTATATATATTATATATATGAAATATGAAATATGTAATATGTCATATATAATATATGATATATAATATGTGATATATAATATATTATATATTATATATTATGTATTATATATTATATATAATGTATTTTATATTATATATAATATTATATATTATATATTTTATATAATATATTATATATTATAAATATAATATAATTTTATATTACATATAATATTATTATACTATACATTACATATTATAATCGACATTAATCTATATTATATTTTCTATTACTTTAAAGTATAAATTGTAAATATTTATATTTAGAATTATAAATGATATATCCTATAGTCATAATAAATTTCTATATATTTCTATTATTTATATGCTATATCTAATATGATAGAAATATATAGGTCTTTAAAAGTTATTGTATAAGTATAAATAAATTATAAATATTTATAATTATATTAACTATTATAAATCATATACTATATGTAATTTATATGTACCTGTTATTTACATATTATATCACTATTTTTATTATTATCTCTTTTATTATAATATATATTGCATATATACTTATATTATATGTATATATTCATCTGTATATTTATATAATTTCATATAAATTCATTTATAAGATATAAATTATGTATTTATAATGATGAATGATGTAGGACAAAAATATTATATTATTTTAGAGTACAAGTAATAAATGTTTATTATCCTTATAATTATAAATTATATGTCATGTATTCATAATAAATTTGTATATGGTTTTATTATTTATACATTAGATTTATATGACAATAGAAACATATAGAGAATTATAATTTATATATATTATGGAACTTATATTTATAAATTAATTCTAAATATGTATAATTACATTCATTATTAGAAATTATGTATTACATGTAATTTATGCATTTCTATTATATATTATATTTATATTTCTATTATTTCCTATTACACTGTAGTATATACTACCATTTATATTTATATTATATGTATATATATTTATATAACTTTATCTAAATTTATATATGATATATGAATTAGAAATAAGGAATTATACATGACATAGAAATATTATATTAAAGTACAAATAATAAATATTTGTAAATATATTTGGAATTATAAATTATGAGTCATTTTAATAATAAATTTCTATACATTTTTATTATTTATATATTATATTTATATTATATGATGGAAATATAGAGACAATTATAATTTATATGTAATATGCAATTTTAAATTATAAAAAAATGGTAAATATTTATAATTATGTTTTATTATAAATTAAGTATTATATATAATTTATACATTTCTGGTTTATACGTATTATTTTTATATTTATATTATTATCTATTACATTGTGGTATATATTATATATTTATAGTATATGTATATATCTATGCATATATTTATATAATTTTATATAAATTTAAAGGTTATATATAAATTATAAATTATGTATTTTTAATGATGAATTCTGTATGTCATATTATATTATTTAAAGTATAAGTTACCAATATTTATAATTACATTTATAATTAACTAATTATATTTATAACTATGTATTTATAATTAACTAATTATCTTTATAACTATATATTTATAACTATATATTATATATAACATATTAATAATGATATTATATATAATTATATAGTATTATTATATATTATATATTATTATATGTTATTATTTATATATTTATATATTATATTTATATAGTATAATAGACATAGTTATAATTTTTATATAATATGTATTTTATAATTATAAGTAAATTATAAATATTTATAAATATATTTAATATTATAAATTACATATTTTGTATAATCTCTGTTTCTATTTATATATTATAGAGAAATAGTAATAAAAAAGAGCAATCCTGGGAAGTTTGGAACATTGGGATCCATGGACATTTACTCCAAGCACCCTCACGAGTTTCCTGAGGGAAAAAAGAAGGGATGGAGACGTTTTCCCACCTCCTCTGCCAAGGGATCCAGGCACTGGGGATTTATGGATCTGGAAGTGCCTTGGTGGATCAAATCCCAGTTTCCTGAGGGAAAAGGAAGGGACAGAGATGTTTTCCCAACTCCCCTGCCAAGGGAATCTGCTGAACATGACCCAGGCACTGGGAATTCATGGATCTGGAAGTGCCTGAGTGGAACAAATCCCAGTTTCCTGAGGGAAAAAAGAAGGGATGGAGGTGTTTTCCCAACTCCCCTGCCAAGGGAATCTGCTGAACATGACCCAGGCATTGGGAATTCATGGATCTGGAAGTGCCTGACAACCCGGGCACTGGGGATTTATAAATCTGGAAGTGCCTGGGGGGATCAAATCCCAATTTCCTGAGGGAAAAAAGAAGGGATGGAGGTGTTTTCCCACCTGTCCTGCAAAGGGAATCTGCTGAACACAACCCGGGCACTGGGGATTTATGGATCTGGAAGTGCCTGGGTGGATCAAATCCTAGTTTCCTGAGGGAAAAAAGAAGGGATGGAGACTCAGGCACTGGGAATTCATGGATCTGCAAACACACACAATGCCTGGGTGGATCAAATCCCAGTTTCCCGAGGGAAAACAGAACGGATGGAGGTATTTTCCCACCACCCCTGCAAAGGGAATCTGCTGAACACGACCCAGGCACTGGGAATTCATGGATCTGGAAGTGCCTGGGGGATCAAATCCCAGTTTCCTGAGGGAAAAAAGAAGGGATGGAGATGTTTTCCCAACTCCTCTGCAAAGGGAATCTGCTTAGCATGACCCTGGCACTGGGAATTCATGGATCTGGAAGTGCCTGGGGGATCAAATCCCAGTTTCCTGAGGGAAAAAAGAAGGGATGGAGATGTTTTCCCAACTCCTCTGCAAAGGGAATTTACTGAGCACAACCCTGGCACTGGGAATTCATGGATCTGAAAACATACCCAGTGCCTGGGTGGATCAAATCCCAGTTTCCTGAGGGAAAAAAGAAGGGATGGAGGCGTTTTCCCAACTCCTCTGCCAAGGGAATCTGCTGAGCATGACCCTGGCATTGGGAATTCATGGATCTGGAAGTGCCTGGGGGATCAAATCCCAGTTTCCTGAGGGAAAAAAGAAGGGATGGAGATGTTTTCCCAACTCCTCTGCAAAGGGAATCTGCTGAGCATGACCCTGGCATTGGGAATTCATGGATCTGGAAGTGCCTGACAACCCGGGCACTGGGGATTTATAAATCTGGAAGTGCCTGGGGGGATCAAATCCCAATTTCCTGAGGGAAAAAAGAAGGGATGGAGGTGTTTTCCCACCTGTCCTGCAAAGGGAATCTGCTGAACACAACCCGGGCACTGGGGATTTATGGATCTGGAAGTGCCTGGGTGGATCAAATCCTAGTTTCCTGAGGGAAAAAAGAAGGGATGGAGACTCAGGCACTGGTAATTCATGGATCTGCAAACACACACAATGCCTGGGTGGATCAAATCCCAGTTTCCCGAGGGAAAACAGAACGGATGGAGGTATTTTCCCACCACCCCTGCAAAGGGAATCTGCTGAACACGACCCAGGCACTGGGAATTCATGGATCTGGAAGTGCCTGGGGGATCAAATCCCAGTTTCCTGAGGGAAAAAAGAAGGGATGGAGATGTTTTCCCAACTCCCCTGCAAAGGGAATCTGCTTAGCATGACCCAGGCATTGGGAATTCATGGATCTGAAAGTGCCTGGGTGGATCAAATCCCAGTTTCCTGAGGGAAAAAGAAGGGATGGAGGTGTTTTCCCATCTCCCCTGCCAAGCGAATCTGCTGAGCATGACCCAGGCACTGGGAATTCATGGATCTGGAAGTGCCTGGGGGGATCAAATCCCAATTTCCTGAGGGAAAAAAGAAGGGATGGAGGTGTTTTCCCACCTGTCCTGCAAAGGGAATCTGCTGAACACAACCCGGGCACTGGGGATTTATGGATCTGGAAGTGCCTGGGTGGATCAAATCCTAGTTTCCTGAGGGAAAAAAGAAGGGATGGAGACTCAGGCACTGGTAATTCATGGATCTGCAAACACACACAATGCCTGGGTGGATCAAATCCCAGTTTCCCGAGGGAAAACAGAACGGATGGAGGTATTTTCCCACCACCCCTGCAAAGGGAATCTGCTGAACACGACCCAGGCACTGGGAATTCATGGATCTGGAAGTGCCTGGGGGGATCAAATCCCAGTTTCCTGAGGGAAAAAAGAAGGGATGGAGATGTTTTCCCAACTCCTCTGCAAAGGGAATTTACTGAGCACAACCCTGGCACTGGGAATTCATGGATCTGAAAACATACCCAGTGCCTGGGTGGATCAAATCCCAGTTTCCTGAGGGAAAAAAGAAGGGATGGAGGCGTTTTCCCAACTCCTCTGCCAAGGGAATCTGCTGAGCATGACCCTGGCATTGGGAATTCATGGATCTGGAAGTGCCTGGGGGATCAAATCCCAGTTTCCTGAGGGAAAAAAGAAGGGATGGAGATGTTTTCCCAACTCCCCTGCCAAGGGAATCTGCTGAGCATGACCCAGGCACTGGGAATTCATGGATCTGAAAGTGCCTGGGTGGATCAAATCCCAATTTCCTGAGGGAAAAAGAAGGGATGGTCTGCTGAGCACGACCCAGGCACTGGGAATTCATGGATCTGGAAGTGCCTGGGGGGATCAAATCCCAGTTTCCTGAGGGAAAAAAGAAGAGATGGAGGCGTTTTCCCAAGTCCCCTGGAAAGGGAATTTACTGAGCACGACCCAGGCACTGGGGATTTATGGATCTGAAAGTGCCTGGGTGGATCAAATCCCAGGAAATGGCATCTCCTGCCCACACAGACGTAGAGTAGGAGCAGAGCAGGAGCAACCCCGTTCCTCAGGGAGTTGGAAGGCAGGAATAGGGAAGGGGAGGAGGCTCCAGGGAATGTTTCATCCCAAGGCAGGAGCAGCAGCTGGAGCAGAGCCACCGTCACCTCCTCCCGATTTATAGCCCAGGGGCCGATCCCGGAATTCCTGATTTATCCCCTGGGAACAGGGGCTGAGAGCTTTTATCGTGATTACAGGTGTAAAGTGTCAGTGGCCGTAATTCCTCAAAGGAATTGCCTGGATCACACTTCCCTTCCCAACATGCCAAGTGTTTTATGGAATGCAGGACTTTGGGAGCGGAGTCGAGTGACAGCTCCGGGAGCTCCTGGAAAACACCCCCTCCCAAACACCCCCCTGGCCAGGGCGATCCCAAAGAGGGGGGGTTTGTTGCTGTTATTCCCACATGGATTTGTTTGGCTCTCCCAAAATCCCGCCTACAGGCCTTGGGGATTTTTTTTTCCCAACGGGAGAAATCCCGCACGGAATTTCGGGAGCTCGAGTCTCCCGCGCTGAGAGCGAAGCAGCTCCGAGGTCAACGTGAAGTGGGGCGTCACCTCCAAGAGCTGCAGCATCCAGACCCTCCACCAGGGCCTCGGGAGGAGATTTATGAGGAATTCTCAGGGATTTCTCAGGGATTTATGAGGAATTCCTCAGGAATTATCAGGGAATTAAAAACTCTCTCAGGAGAAAAGGGTGTGGGTCAAACCCATCAAGGGTGACGGATCTTTGGCTGGAGGACAACCGGGAGCATCCCAGACCCCTGTGGAGATATTCCAGTGGTGGTTCCTCTCCCTGGGGTGGGTCCTTCGTCCAGTGCCAGTCACACATCCTGCAGGATCCACTTTTCCATGGCAGAGAAGGATTCCCAGATAAAACTGGCCCCTCCTCTGGAGCCCAAAGTCCCTCCCGTTCCAGCGAGCAGCGCTGGGGATTTGATTGTCCATCGGGATCTCCAGCAGGGCCACGTCAAATTCCACAGGGAGATTCCATGGATCACACATGGAAATTAGAAAGACTCAGGAAGGACTTTTCTCCCGGCTGAACTCGGTGCTCTCCAAGCTCCTGCCTGGAGCATTCGGAAAATCCTTGGATTTTCAGCTTTAGGCTCCTCAGGCCCCCACGAGATCTTGACAAATCTGAGGTCCTGATTTTTAGGCGACTGCTTTTAGGCAACTCTTCCATCGAACAGGGGGAGTTTGAACTGTTGGGAACGTCGGGGGGGGCAATGGAAAAGTGGAAAAGCTTGGAAAAGTGGTGCTGGAAAACAGAAGGAGGTCAGGACAGAACTGTGGTGGGATTAAAGGTACAGAGGGCATTGAAAAGTGGGGATTTGATGTTCCAGGTCAGGTTGGACGGGGCTCGGAGCCACCTGAGCTGGGGGAAGGTGTCCCTGACCATGGAACAAGGTGGGATTTCAGGTCTTTTCCAACCCAAACCGTTCCATGGTTCCTTGACCCCGAGCCTGGGTGCTGCTCTCAGGAATCCTTCCCCACCTCCCGTGGGGTCGGACCGCCAAGTTCCTGCTTTTCCTGCATCCAGTGCTGGTGCCGTGGGCTCTGGGGTGCTGGAATCGCTTTGGGATCTTCCCACGTGGCCGCTTTCTGTGGGACCACTTTGTCCTACACCTTGGCCAGCTCCTGACCCTGCAGGGACACGCTTTGTGTCCTCCAGTCCAATCTGTCTTCATCCACGAGTCTCAGGAGACCTTCCCACAGCCTGAGAGGGTTGGAATCCCCGGGAAAGTCAATTTGCACTTTCCCTGCTCCAAACCCATCCCTCTCTTCTCCATGTTTCTTGTTTTCATCCTCTGGAGATCCAAACACGGAGCAGCCACAGAACCACGGGATGGTTGGGGTTGGGAGGGACCTCTGGAGCTCCTCCAGTCCAACCCCTCCTGCTGCAGCAGGTCCATGGAGAGCCAGGATTCAATCCCAGGGAGGGTTTGGGTGTCTCCAGAGGTGAAATAACTGGAAAAGCAGAGGGCTGGGAGCAGGAGGCCTGGAATCTGCCCCAAGGAGGAGCTCAGGCTCTAAGCAGAGAGCTCGGTACAGCCCAGGGCTGGCACTCAGCACGAGTGTAACACTTCCATGATTTCTCCCTCACCTTTCCACAACCCATCCATGCAAACTGGACATCCACTGACCTGGCTTTAACTGGGGGGTTGTGGCTTTTCCCTCAAATCCAAGCTCCAGTGAGGACTGTGGGACGACAGGAACTGATAAACTCATTTCCAAGTCGGAGTAAAATGACCAGTTTACCAGAGGAAGTGGCCACCAGACGTGGAGGGTCGGGCAAGGCCGTGGTGGGGAGAAGCTGTGGAAGGCCAAGGAAATGGGTTTTTGCTCTTCCTGCCCGTGTGGGAGGGTTGGAGAACTCCCAGTTTTCTCAGGGTTTGGATGCTCCTGGTCCCTGCAACTCCGTGACCGCTCCAGCCCGTTTTCCCACATTTCAACTCATCCACCAGCTGGGAAAACAGGGCAGAGCCAACAACCCACTTCCAGGGGGCTGGGAATTCATCCCACTTCGCCGAGGGATTTGGGGAGTGGATGGTGGAAGACACAGTGCTGGCTGAGGGAGGGCGGCCTTCACCCCTCTGGGGAAATGGGCACCTTCCTCCTCCTCTTCTGTTCCCTTTGAAAAGTGGGTATTTCTCCACCTCACGGAATAAACACGGCAAAGGCTTTGATATCCTGGAGCAGAGGCCTTGGCTGGTTGTTCCAGCCTCCTTCCAAGCTCGTCCCAAGCAGCTCTGAAGTCACAGAAAACCTCATGAAATAAAAATGTGCAAAGCCCCAAACAAAGGCCTTTAATTGCTGTTTGTGTGCAATTAGAGCCTGGCAGGGAAAGGAAACAAAAGCTTCTCTCCTCAGGGAGTCACCTCCTGAAAGGCAGCTTCAAAGCAGCTCGGGAATGGCCACTTCCCAAATTCCAGCTGCTGTGCCAAAGGATTTCATTCCCAAAGGGCAGGAGAGCAGCAGGACTGATGGAGCCGAGGGATCATCCACGTGAAAATGTTGGTGCATTATCTGCAGGATTGGAGGCCTCTGGAGGGATAAACCGGGATTTACTGGGCACTGAGGGAGCTTTTCCATCAAAGTGCTGTTAAAGGGCACCTGGGAACATCTCACTGGGGGTGTCCAGGGAATTTTGGGTGGGAAGGGGCTTTCCCGGGAGTGTGAGATCAGCCACGTCCCGTCCCTGTTGCCACTGATACAACTTTGGGTGTCCTGGTTGGAGCAGTTTGGCAGGAGCACGGGTGGGGCACAAGAGTCACTTTTCCCAGAGCTGGGATTTGTTGACGGAGGGAGTGGAGCAACTTCCCTGTGGAGACAGGCTGGGAAATTTGGGGATTGTTCAGCCTGGAGAGGAGAAGGTTGTGTGGAGATCTCAGAGCCCCTTCCGGTGTCTGAAGGGGCTCCAGGAGAGCTGGAGAGGGACTGGGGACAAGGGAGGGAGGGACAGGACACAGGGAATGGCTTCCCAGTGCCAGAGGGAAGGGTTATTTTGTGATTCCAATACAATTCTGGGCAACTCAGAGGGAATGTTTGTTCCTGGGCTGAGGGTGGTGTTGGGGCTGGGGGGAAGATGGGGAAGGTGTTCACGTGAGCAACAAGAAATCCAGGGCTCTGGAAGCATCAAATTCCTTTGGAAATGAAGTCAAATGATACAATGGAGGACAGGGATGAAGTCATAGAGTCATGGAATGGTTTGGGATGGGAGGCACCTGAGAGATCATCCAAAGATCTGGGCAGGGACACCTCCCACTATCCCAAGTTACTCCAACCTGGCCTGGGACGCTTCCAGGGATCCAGGGGCAGCCACAGCTTCTCTGGGCATCCTGTGCCAGGCCCTCCCCACCCTCCCAGCCAGGAATTCCTTCCCAATATCCCATCTAACCCTGCCTTCCAGCTTCTCAGGGAACACACAAATCCCGGGTTGCATTTCCCAACTCCGCAACCCAAACTCAAGGCATCAAATTCCTAAAAAAACAGTAAAAAACACCCTCGAATTAAGGCCGTGATGGGAAACTCCTCCATCCAGGGAGCTTCCTGATGTGAGAGAGCTGGGATCTGTCCCTCCAAACACACCCCTGAGCCCTTTGGTCTCCTCAGAACTCAGAAACTCCTCCTCCCTCCCCTTCCCGAGCCGTCCCTGTCCCGGGAGCGTTCTGCAAAAGGTTATTAACAACCCCAGCAAGGCAGAGCCATAAATCCCCGCATTCCCCCTGAACTTTACTGCTCTCCAAACTGTTTGGATATTCAGGTTCAACAAATCACCCCGATAAACAGGGTTTCTCTGCCGGCATTTCATCAAAATACTTTACGGCTCTGCCAGGCCGGGCCGGGATTTACGGCGGCTGCAGCTCCGCAGAGTCGGGCACCACCTCATTGAAATTCCCCCCCCCCAGGAACAGGAAAACAGGGAAAAAACAACCTTCAGCAGGGTGGGACTTGAAAGAGATCCTGCTTTTTTTTCCTTTTGTCAAACTTTCTTGGGAGAGGCAGGAGCCTGGGGATGAGCCTTGGGCTCGTTTGTTGCCACCAGAGAAGCTGTGGCTGCCCCCGGAGCCCTGGGAGTGTCCAAGGCCAGGTTGGAGCAACCTGGGATGGTGGGAGGTGTCCCTGTCCAGGGTAGGGGGTGACACTGGGTGGGATTTAAGGTCCCTTCCAGCCCAAACCATTCCAGGGTTCTGGAGCCCCTCTGCTCTGGAGCCAGGCTGGGAGAGCTGGGGGGGTTCCCCTGGAGAAGAGAAGGCTCCAGGGAGAGCTGAGAGCCCCTGGCAGGGCCTGAAGGGGCTCCAGGAGAGCTGGAGAGGGACTGGGGACAAGGGAGGGAGGGACAGGACACAGGGAATGGCTTCCCACTGCCAGAGGGCAGGGATAGACGGGATATTGGGAAGAAATTGTTGTCTGGGAGGGCGGTGAGAGACTGGAATGGATTTCCCAGAGAAGCTGTGGCTGCCCCTGGATCCCTGGAAGTGTCCAAGGCCAGGTTGGAGCAATCTGGGATAGTGGAAGGTGTCCCTGCCCATGGGGGTGGAAATGAATGGCCTTTAAAATCCTTTCCAACTTAACCCATTCCAGGATTCTGGATCCCTCTGCTCTGGAGCCAGGCTGGGAGAGCTGGGGGGGGTTCCCCTGGAGAAGAGAAGGCTCCAGGGAGAGCTGAGAGCCCCTGGCAGGGCCTGAAGGGGCTCCAGGAGAGCTGGAGAGGGACTGAGGACAGGGGATGGAGGGACAGGACGCAGGGAATGGCTTCCCACTGGAAAAGTGAAGATTTAAATGGGATATTGGGCAGGAATTGCTGTCTGTGAGACTGGGAAGGCCCTGGAATGAGTTTCCCAGAGAAGCTGTGGCTGCCCCTGGATCCCTGGAAGTGTCCAAGGCCAGGATGGATCAACCTGGGCTAGTGGGAGGTGTCCCCACCCATGGCAGGGGGTGGAATAGGATGATCCTTAATATCCCTTCCCACCCAAACCATTCCATGGTTCCATGATAATTCAGTGATGGCAAAAGTTCCTTCACCACTTGTTTCAACGGGAAAATGATTTTATAGTTTCCAAATGTCTCTTGCTGAGGAAGGTTCCAAACCACCCGAGATCCAAGGGGAAAACTTTGGATCAGAAGAAATAATTTTGAAAGACAGAAGGATTTAATTCCAATGGGGGGGAAAAAAAAAAAAAAAGAACTGGTGGCATCACTAAAAGTCTCGAGGTTGGTGTCAAAGTCAACTTCGAGGTGAGGAGGTTTTGGGGCGTTTTTTGGTTTATTTGGATTCTTTGAGGGCTGAAGGGGTTTGACTCAGCATTGAATTTTTGTTCTTATTAAACTAAAAATAGAAATAATTCCATGCTCGGAGTATCAAGGGTGGAATGAGCTGACAGGTCCTGGGACAAATGTCACTGGAAAATCCTCGGGAGCCGAAGGAATTTTACAAGGAAGTTTGCAGAGATCCAGTCCTGATGATGCCCAGCATCTACAAATCCTTTTGGAGCCCTGAAAAAGGTGCAGATTAAGTTTTAATGAGGAAATAAAGTCAAGTGATGATGAGGATTGGGAAATCATCCAGAGCTCGAGTCCATAAATTGCTTTTTATTGCTGCGCTGCTGCAAAATCCAGCATTTATAAATGTCAGAAAGGCAGGAAGGCCACGACCAGGGAGTGACAGAGCAAGCAAACAGCAAATCTTTAAAGGATTTAGGGTCAGATTTAGGGTCATTTAAATCTTTTAGGGTCAGGGAGGACTCCCAGCTCAATATGGAGCTCTTTTTGCAACAGGATCACAGCAAAGATTGATGGGATCCTTAAAAACTCCAGGCACAAAGTGATGGCTCAGAGCAGAGCTTGGAGCTGGAGGGACAAACCCTGGGATTTGGGGCACTTAAGGGACCCACAAACCTCAGAGACTGGTTGGAAAAATGGGAAAATGGGTTTTAGTGGGGTTGGGATTCCCCTCCTGTCACTCCTGAGGGCTCCATGTGAGGGGAACCCTGTCTGAGGGGGGTTAGAAACACAGCTTGGAAGCTCAGGAGAAAAGTGTTGGATCCAGCGTGGCTTAAATCCAATGCTGGGTGGTGACAAACCACCCTGAGCGGGGAGATCAGGGTATCCAGGGACTGCAGAAACCCCCCAAAAATGCAAAAAGAGACACTCCAGACCTTTGTTTCCCCAGGGAGACTGAAGGTGCTTGGACTAAACCCCAAGAGGTGGTGCTGCATTCTTGGATTCTTCCTAATTCCGGGGAAAACTGAGCTTGAATGGATGTCACATCCCGATCTCAGTGGTCTGGGCCGGCCTGAATCCGGGAGAAACTTCCCATGGCCTCAGCCAGGTGTTAACTGAGGTGATCCCACAACCCCTGTTGGCTTTCCCTCACCCTGCAGCTCTTTCCTTGTCAGAAAAATCAGCTCCTTCCTGGAAAACCCTGTTCCGGGGCCTGAAGGGTGTGCTGGGCAGAGCAAGAGGTGTCCAACGGGTGCATTCCAGGATTTCAGAGCTCTTTTCCAGCCTGAACAATCCTGGGATTCTACATCCTGGGAGTCTGGGAGTTTGGATGGACAGGGAGCTGAACAGGAGCCAGAGTGTGCCCAGGGGGACAAGAGGGCCAATGGATCCTGGCCTGGAGCAGGAACAGTGTGGCCAACAGGTCCAAGGAAGTGATTCTGCCCCTGGACTCAGCGCTGGTGAGGCCACCCCTGGAGTGCTGTGTCCAGTTCTGGGCCCTCAGCTCAGGAAGGACATTGAGGGGCTGGAGCAGGTCCAGAGGAGAGCAACGAGGCTGGGGAAGGGACTGGAGCACAAGTGCTGTGAGGAGAGGCTGAGGGAGCTGGGGCTGTTCAGCCTGGAGAAGAGGAGGCTCAGGGGAGACCTCCTCACTCTCTGCAACTCCCTGACAGGAGGGGGAACCGGGGGGTTGGGTCTTCTCCCAGGAAGCAGCAGCAGGACAGGAGGGTCTCAAGCTGTGCCAGGGGAGGTTTAGGTTGGATATCAGGAAGGAATTCTTTCCAGAGAGAGTGCTCAGCCATTGGAATGGGCTGCCCAAGGAGGGGGTGGAGATGTTTGGGATGAGACTGGATGTGGCATCAGTGCCATGGGCTGGGAACCACAGCGGGGTTGGATCAAGGGTTGGACTTGATGATCTCAGAGGGCTTTTCCAACCCAGCTGATTCTCTGATTTTGTGATTCTCTGATTCTCTGATTCCCTGATACCCACATTCTCCCCCATGGGTACAGGGGGGTCTCTGCCCCCCGATGTCCCCCATGGGCACAGGGGCACAGTTGCCTTCCCTGCCCTTCCTCAGGGGCTCAGGACCTCAGCTCTGAGCTCAGGGGAGACCTTCTCACTCTCTGCAACTCCCTGACAGGAGGGGGGA
>NC_045640.1:1010664-1038444 GCF_009829145.1 Chiroxiphia lanceolata
TTTGGTTTTTTTGTTTGTTTGTCTTTGTTTTTTTTCCCAAATGTTTGACTTGTTCTTTTAAAATCCCCCTGTCATGGGCATTTGTTTGGAGGAGGGAATTTGGGAGTGGTTTGGTTGTTTTGGGGATTTTTTTATTTAAATTTTTACTTAAATGTTTATTTAAATTTTTATTTAAATTTTTATTTAAATTTTGAGCGTTTTTTATTTTTTTATTTAAATTTAAATTATTTTATTTAAATTTAAATTTACAATTTTTAATTTAAATTTAATTTTTTATTTAAATTAAAATAATTTTATTTAAATTTAATTTTTCTATTTAAATTTAAAATTTTTATTAAAATTTAATTTTTTATTTAAATTTAAATTTTTTTAATTTAAGTTTAATTTTTTTATTTAAATTAAAATTATTTTATTTAAATTTGAATTTTTTAATTTAAATTTAATTTTTAAATTTAAATTTAAATTTTTTAATTTAAATTCAATTTTTTATTTAATTTTTTAAAAAAATTTTAATTTTAATTTTTATTTTAAATTTAATTTTTTATTTAAATTTAAATATTTTATTTAAATTTAAAGTTTTTATTTAAATTTTATTTTTAATTTAAATTTTTAAATTTAAATTTAATTTTTAATTTAAATTTAATTTTTAATTTAAATTTTAATTTTTTTAGTTTAAATTTAATTTTCTATTTAAATTTAAATTTTTTATTTAAATTTAAATTTTTAATTGAAGTTGTGAGTGAAGATTTGAAAAATAATCTCAATATTTTTCCTCTCAACAAGAGCAGAAATGTTATTTCTGTGCTTGCAGGTGTTTGGAAAATAAACTGATAGAGCAATAAATACATGGGGGGGGTTGAAATTTTCTGATTATTCAACTGAAATTACTTAGATTTAAATTCATTTTCTCCACTGGTTTGTGATTTGGGTTTGGTTTGGAGATTCTCCTTTCCAAAATGAAATTCTTACATTTAAATTCATTTTCCCCTTGACTTGAATTGAGATTATTTTGGAGCTTCTTCTTTCCAAAATGAAATTCTTAGATTTAAATTAATTTTTCCCCCTGGATTTTATTTGAGATTATTTTGGAGATTCTCCTTTCCAAAATGAAATTCTTACATTTAAATTCATTTTCTGTCTGTTTTGATTTGAGATTATTTTGGAGATTCTTCTTTCCCAAATGAAATTACTTGGATTCAAATTAATTTTTCCCCCTGGATTTGATTGGAGATTATTTTGGAGCTTCTTCTTTCCAAAATGAAATTCTTGTATTTAAATTAATCTTTCCCCTTGGATTTTATTTGAGATTATTTTGGAGCTTCTTCTTTCCAAAATGAAATTCTTACATTTAAATTAATTTTCTCCTTGCTTTGATTGGAGATTATTTTGGAGCTTCTTCTTCCCAAAATGAAATTCTTATATTTAAATTAATTTTTCCCCTTGGATTTTATTTGAGAATATTTTGGAGGTTCTTCTTTCCAAAATGAAATTCTTACATTTAAATTCATTTTCTCCTTGCTTTGATTGGAGATTATTTTGGAGATTCCTCTTTCCCAAATGAAATTACTTGGATTCAAATTAATTTTTCCCCCTGGATTTGATTGGAGATTATTTTGGAGCTTCTTCTTTCCAAAATGAAATTCTTACATTTAAATTAATTTTTCCCCCTGGATTTGATTTGAGATTATTTTGGAGCTTCTTCTTTCCAAAATGAAATCACTCCGATTTAAATTCATTTTCTCCCTGGTTTGATTTGAGAATTTTTTGGAGATTCTTCTTTCCAAAAGAATATTTAAATTAATTTTTCCCCTTGGATTTTTTTTTGAGATTATTTTGGAGCTTCTTTTTTTCAAAATGCCACTATTTGGATTTAAATGAATTTTTTTTCAAAATAACACTAGTTGGATTTACATTAATTTTCTCCCTGATTTGATTTGAGATTATTTTGGAGATTCTTCTTTCCAAACTGAAATTCTTACATTTAAATTCACTTTCCCCTTCCCGGATCCGAACTTTTTTAGGGATTTGGGGCAATTCAGCTCCTTGGCTTCGATTTCCCGGAATTTTTCGGTGGGCGCGGCCGCCCCTTCCATGAATCCCGAGTTTTCCTAAGCCTTGGAGGATCTTTTGCTTCACGAAGAGAGAAAATCCCACCAATCCTACGGGGATCCGTAACAAATGATAAATATTAATAAGCAATAAAGAAATAATAATAAATAATAAATAACAATAATATGATATATTTGTATGTATAGCAATAAAATAATTCTGATAATAATGATAATAATAGTGATGATAATAATAATTATAACAATAGTAATGGTAAAATAATAATAATAATAATATAATATATTTGTATGTCTAGCAATAAAATAATAATGATAATGATAATAATAGTGATAATAATAATGACAATAATAGTAATGGTAAAAAAATAATAATATAATATATTTGTATGTCTAGCAATAAAATAATAATGATAATAATAGTGATAATAATAATAATGGTAAAATAATAATAATAATATAATATATTTGTATGTCTAGCAATGAAATAATAATGATAATGATAATAATAGTGATAATAATAATTATAATAATTGTAATCGTAAAATAATAATAATAATATAATATATTTGTATGTATAGCAATAAAATAATAATAATAATATATATTTGTATGTATAGGAATAAAATAATAATGATAATGATAATAATAGTGATAATAATAATTATAATAATAATAATGATGAAATAATAATATATTTGTATGTATAGCAATAAAATAATTATGATAATAATAGTGATAATAATAATTATAATAATAGTAATGGAATAATAATAATAATAATAATATAATATATTTGTATGTATAGCAATAAAATAATTATGATAATAATAGTGAAAATAATAATTATAATAATAATAATGATGAAATAATAATATAATATATTTGTATGTATAGCAATAAAATAATTATGATAATAATGCTAATAATAGTGATAGTAATAATAATGATAATAATAATAATGGTAAAATAATAATAATAAAAATATATATTTGTATGTATAGCAATAAAATAATTATGATAATAATAGTGATAATAATAATTATAATAATAATAATAATGAAATAATAATATAATATATTTGTATGTATAGCAATAAAATAATTATGATAATAATGCTAATAATAGTGATAGTAATAATAATGATAATAATAATGGTAAAATAATAATAATAATAAAAATATATATTTGTATGTATAGCAATAAAATAATAATGATAATAATAATAATATATATTTGTATGTATAGGAATAAAATAATAATGATAATGATAATAATAGTGATAATAATGATAATAATAATAATGGTAAAATAATAATAATAATATATTTGTATGTATAGCAATAAAATAATAATTATAATGATAATAATAGTGATAATTATAATAACAGTAATGGTAAAAAATAATAATAATAATATAATATATTTGTACGTATAGCAATAAAATAATAATGATAATAATCTATGGCCATATTTCTATTTTCATATCTTTAATCCGTGGCCAGATTTAAGTTTTGATGAGCTGCTTTCAGTCCAGGCCGGTGGGGAATCCTGCACCTCCTGGGGTTCGATGGGAATAGAGAATTCCAGACATTCTCTGGACCAGGATTCTCCAGGAGGGTCGTAAATGTGACTTTCTGACGGGCAAAACCCGGAATTTTTTTACATGGAAGACCCACCAGCCGGGATGTTTCTTCTTGTCACTCCACCCAAAACCCCCGGAAAACAAAAGGGATTTATTATTATTATTATTTATTTATTATTATTTATTATCCCTCAGGTCATCAGATCCTCCCCAGGGAAAAGGGAAAACGCTCCCGAGCCTCTGGAATCTGCACCCAAATCCATCTGGAACCTCCTGGAAATGGGAGAGGGGAGGGAGACAAAGCCCAGCCTCGGGAAGAGGGGGAAATTTGGGAGAATGGGCCCGAAAAGCTCTTTGCAACTGGAAGCCCATAAAGCAGAAAGGACTAAAACCCGACCCTTGGTTTTGGGATTGGGATTGGGATTTGGGATTGGGAAGAGATTCCAGGGTGGCTTTTTCCTCCCTTCTTGATGGGGTTTGATGTGGTGCCAAAGGAGCAGTTTGGATCTTTCTTGCTTTGCTTTTTTTTTTTCATATTTTCATTTTTTTTTCTTTCTTTTATTTTTTTTCTTACTTTTATTTTTTTTCCTTACTTTTATTTTTTTTCTTGCTTTTACTATTTTTTTTTTAATGTCTCCACTTGCCAAACGTGCCCACGAATGTGATTTTCTCCCAAAAGCAGCCCCAGCTCCGGGAGGAAAAAACCCGGAGAGCCCCAGGAATTGGCTCGTGGTTCTCGCCCTGGAAATCTCTCTTGATTTTTCTTTAATGCTTGTCTTTAAAAAAAAAAAGAAAAAATAATGGAATTAACCTGAAGTCCACCAGCAACTTTTCCTGGGAGTTGCTGCTGAGCCCTCCTGGAAAGTTGGGAACGGCTCTTTGTGCATCCAGGAGTCCCAGTTTGGAAGGATGAGCAGCTCCTCCCTCCCTCTGGAATGTTCTCATTCCCGATTTCTGGTTGCCCGTTCCCATCCTGCTCCAAACTGGGTTTGGATGGTTCTGGATTCCAGGACTTCCAGCTGCTCTGCCTGCAAATCCCGGCCTGTTTTTTGGGAATATATTGAATTGGAGAGGCCAATTGATTTCCAAAGGCAAGGTTTTTTTGGAATGCTGGCTGACGGCGCCCACAGATCCACAAAGTCCTGCTGTGAAAAAGAGTAGGAATGAGTTTTCCATGGATCAGGGAGGTGTGTTCGAGGTGTCAGACTGTGCTGAGAGGACAAGAGTGGGGCTGCCTCATCCCTGGGATTGTCCAAGGCTGGGTTGGACGGGGCTTGGAGCAACCTGGGATAGTGGGAAGTGTCCCTTGCCCATGGAATTGGATCTTTAAGGTCCCTTCCAAGCCAACCCATTCCAGGATTCTGGAGCCAGGCTGGGAGAGCTGGGGGGGTTCCCCTGGAGAAGAGAAGGCTCCAGGGAGAGCTGAGAGCCCCTGGCAGGGCCTGAAGGGGCTCCAGGAGAGCTGGAGAGGGACTGGGGACAAGGGAGGGAGGGACAGGACACAGGGAATGACTTCAGACTGGAAAAGGGGAGATTTAAATGGGATATTGGGAAGGAATTGTTGGCTGTGAGGGTGGGGAGGGGCTGGGATGGAATTCCCAGAGAAGCTGTGTTTGCCTCTGGATCCCTGGAAGTGTCCAAGGCCAGGTTGGACACGTTAAATCCCAGAAATTAAAGGTGAGGGAAGGACTTGTTGTTATAAGGTTGGTTTGGACATTGAGGGGCTGATTTCAAATCCCGGCAGAGCTCCAAGTGGGATCCAGGTGCTCTGTGTCCTGGGATCAGGAAGATGATCAGAAAAACTCCTTCTCCTTGACACCTTTATGATGTGCTGGATGGACTGGACGTATAATCAATAGATTTAGATGGATATTGGGCAGGAATTCCTGGTTGGGAGGGTGGGGAGGGGCTGGAATGGAATTCCCAGAGAAGCTGTGGCTGCCCCTGGATCCCTGGAAGTGTCCAAGGCCAGGATGGAGCAACCTGGGACAGTGGGAGGTGTCCCTGCCCATGGCAGGGGGGTGGCACTGGATGGGCTTGAAGTTCCCTTCCAACCCAAACCATTCCATGATTCTACAGTTGGGAATCTTTCCTCCCAGACACCTGGAAAATGTCACAAGTGGTGAGGACGAGGCTCCAAATCTGGGATAACACCAGAGACAGGACACAGGGAATGGCTTCCCGCTGCCAGAGGGCAGGGATGGATGGGATACTGGGGAGGAATTCTTCCCTGTGAGGGTGGTGAGGCATGGGAATGAGTTTCCCAGAGAAGCTGTGGCTGCCCCTGGATCCCTGGAAGTGTCCAAGGCCAGGCTGGATGGGGTTTGGAGCGCCCTGGGATAGTGGGATGTGTCCCTGCAGAGTGCTGGAATTCCATGATCTTTCAAGTCCTTTCCAACCCAACCCACTCCAGCATTCCCTGATTTTCCTCTCCCTGCTCAGCAGTGCCAGAGGAGCCCTGGGAAGCTTTAATTGCTGTTCCCACAGGGATGAATCTGGAGTCCTTTCAGGGTGTTTTTAAAGCAAACCCACCATTTTCCTGTGTTTTGGGATAACTTGGAACCCTTGGAATCGTACCCAGCACCGGCAGCTCTCCCTGGCAGCAGCTCCACACCCGACACACTTCCCACCCTCCAGCTCAGGGAAGATTAACCCAGAAATGAGGGGTTTTTTTTTTTAGAAAACTCAGGTCTGGGAGCCCAGCACCGGGGAGGAAGGAGCTGCCAGGCAGAGCTGGGGAGCAGGAGCCGCTTTTCCAGAGCCAGCAGCCGAATTTCAGGAGCCACCAGATGGGAATAACCCCAACCCAGGTGATCTAAATCCGACTTCAGCAGCCTCCAGATGGGAATAACTCCAGTTCAGGTGATCTAAATCCAACTTCAGCAGCCTCCAGATGGGGATAACTCCAGTTCAGGTGATCTAAATCCAACTTCAGCAGCCACCAGATGGGAATAGCTCTGGGAATAACTCCAGCCCAGGTGATGTAAATTGAAATTCAGCAGCCACCAGATGGGAATAACTCCAGCCCAGAGGATGTAAATCTGAGCTGCAGCCCAGCTGAGCTTGGCCTAGGGGCTAAATCTGGGCTGGGCTGGGGGTTGGTGCAGCTGAGGCTCCAAACCTGGGCGGGGTTTTGGCAGGAAAGGGGTTTTTTTCCTGCTTTTTTTTCTCTTGGGGAGAAGCCAGTTCGTTGAGCAGGGGCTGGATGTGCCACCTGCAGAGGGGCTGGAGCAGAAGGAGAGAGAGGGGGGAAGGAAGGAGAGGGAGAAGGGAGGGAAAGGAGAGCCAGGAAGAAGTAAAATGGGATTTGGGAGGTGTGGAAAGGGAAGGGAAAAGTGAGAGGGGAGAAATGAAATAAGAGAGAAGATGGGAAGGAAGAAAGGGAGGATGTGGAAGCAGGAGGAAAGGGAAGGAAGAGGCAGAAAGGAGGCAAAGGGCACCTAAAAAACCTCCTAAAATTTGGGAGGTGTGGGAAGGGAAGGAAAAAGTGAGAGGGAAGAAATGAAATAAGAGAGAAGATGGGAAGTGAGAAAGGGAGGATGTGGAAGTAGAAGGGAAAGGAAAGAAAAGGTAGGAAGGAGGTAAAGGAGACACAATAAAAATGAAAATAAAATTTGGGAGGTGTGGAAAGAAAAAGAGGAAAAAACCAAAAGGGAGAATAAAGTGAAGAAAGAAAGGGAAAGTATGAAAGCAGAAGGAAGGGAAAGAAAAGGCAGAAAGGAGGCAAAGGGGGGAAAAACCCAAACCTAAACTTTGGGAGGTGTGGAAATGGAAGGAAAAATTGAGAGGGAAGAAATGAGAAGAGAGAGAAGATGTGAAGTAGGAAAGGGAAGGGAAAGGCAGAAAAGAGGGGAAGGAGAGCCAGAAAAAAAAAAATAAAAGAAATTTTGGGGAGGTTTGGAAAAGGAAAGAAAAAGTGAGAGGGAGAAACGGGAAGAGAGAGAAGATGGGAAGGAAGAAATAAAGGATATGGAAGTGGAAGGGAAGGAAAAGGCAGAAAGGAGGCAAAGGGGACCTAAAAAAAAAAACCCTAAAATTTGGGAGGTGTGGAAAGGGAAGGAAAAAGTGAGAGGGAGAAATGAAAAGAGAGAGAAGATGGGAAGCGAGAAAGGGAGGATGCAGAAGGGAAAGGAAAGGAAAAGTAGGAAGGAGGTAAAGGAGACACAATAAAAATTAAAATAAAATTTGGGAGGTGTGGAAAGAAAAATAGGAAAAACCAAAAGGGAGAATAAAGTGAAGAAAGAAAGGGAAAGTATGAAAGCAGAAGGAAGGGAAAGGAAAGGCAGAAAGGAGGTAAAGGGGAAAAAAACCCAAACCTAAACTTTGGGAGGTGTGGAAAGAGAAGGAAAAATTGAGAGGGAAGAAATGAAAAGAGAGAGAAGATGTGAAGAGAGAAAGGGAAGGGATGGGAAAGGCAGAAAAGAGGGGAAGGAGAGCCAGAAAAAAAAAAAAAAAAGAAATTTTGGGGAGGTTTGGAAAGGGAAAGAAAAAGTCAGAGGGAGAAATGGGAAGAGAGAGAAGATGGGAAGTGAGAAATAAAGGATATGGAAGTGGAAGGGAAGGAAAAGGCAGAAAGGAGGCAAAGGGGACCTAAAAAAAAAACCCCTAAAATTTGGGAGGTGTGGAATGGGAAGGAAAAAGTGAGAGGGAAGAAATGAAATAAGAGAGAAGATGGGAAGTGAGAAAGGGAGGATGTGGAAGTGGAGGGGAAGGTTTGGGAAGGGAAGGGAAGGTTTGGGAAGGGAAGGGAAAGACAGGAAGGAGGGAAAGGGGACCCAGCAAAGGAATTTGGGAGATGTGAAAAGGAAAATAAAAAGGGAGAGAAAAGAAATGAAAAGAGAGAGAAGATGTGAAGTAAGAAAGGGAAGATGTGGAAGTAGAAGGGAAGGGAAAGGAAAGGCAGGAAGGAGGTAAAGGAGACCTGGGAAAAAAATCTGGGAGGTGTGGAATGGGAAAGAAAAGGGGAGGGGGAAGAAAGTGAAAAGGAAGAAAAGGTGTGAAGCAAGAAAAGGAGGATGTGGAAGCAAAAAGGGAAGGGAAGGGAAAGGCAAAGCAGAAAGGAGGTGAAGGAGACCCAGAAAGGAAAAATAGAACAAACTCTGGGAGGTGTGGAAAGGGAAGGAAAAATGAGAGGGAAGAAATGAGAAGAGAGAAGATAGGAAGCGAGAAAGGGAGGATGTGGAAGTGGAAGGGAAGGGAAGGAAAAGGCAGAAAGGAGGCAAAGGGGACCTAGAAAAAAAAAATCTGGGAGATGTGGAATGGGGAAGAAAAAGTGAGAGGGAAAAAGTGAAAAGAAAGAAAAGATGTGAAGCCAGAAAAGGAGGATGTGAAAGCAGAGGGAAGGGAAAGGCAAGGCAGGAATGAAAGGCAGAAAGGAGGTGAAGGAGACCCAGAAAGAAAAATTAAAGAAAATTTGGGAGGTGTGGAAAGGGAAGGAAACGTTGAGAGGGAAGAAATGAGAAGAGAGAGAAGATGTGAAGAGAGAAAGGGAAGGGATGGGAAAGACAGAAAAGAGGGAAAGAAGAACCAGGAAAAAAAGAGGAAATTTTGGGGAGGTTTGGAAAGGGAAAGAAAAAGTGAGAGGGAGAAATGGGAAGAGAGAGAAGATGTGAAGTGAGAAATAAAGGATATGGAAGTGGAAGGGAAGGAAAAGGCAGAAAGGAGGCAAAGGGGACCTAAAAAAAAAATCTGGCAGATGTGGAATGGGGAAGAAAAAGTGAGAGGGAAGAAATGAGAAGAGAGAAGACGAGAAGCAAGAAAGGGACCCGTGGGCAGTAAAAGGGGAGAGCAGGTGCTGGGGGGGAGCCTCGAGGTTTCAAAGCCGGGGTTGGGAAGGAGGGGATGAGGAAGGAAAAGAGGGAGAACGGAGCGAGCAATCCCAGGGTGGTTTGCGCTGGAAAAGACCTCCAGGATCCCCGACCCCCCTTGGGGAGGAGCAGAGCGGGGAGGAGGGACCAGCTCGGGGTGTTTTGCTTCCCAAAGGCTCGGGGCATCCCCAGCCAGGCTCGGCTTAGCGCTTAGTCCCGGTTTAGCGCTCCGGCGATCCCTCCCTCCATCCACGTGCGGGTTGTTTGGAGAGAAAACAATCCCTGGATCCCTCCGGATCCCTCCCCGCGGGTGCGGGAACCCGGGAATTCCTCCCCCTGTGGCCGCCCCGGGACCAGCGGGGTTAAGCCCTTCCTTTAAATATTTCAATGTTTAGGAACGATCCGTTCCGGGGAGAAGGGAAATGTGGGAAAATCCACGTCCCGGACAGTTGTCTGAGGCATCCCCTGAAATCTCAACCCCCCCTTCGGAACCTTCCAGTCCCCCGAGACCCCAAAATGTTCCTCCTGGGCTCCTTCCCAGCTTTAAAAATCTCTTATTTACGGGACACAAATAACCCAGGGGAGCCTTTGTTTGTCCTTTTCCATCTGGTCCCTGCAGCACCGAAATCCCAGGATATGCTGAGCTGGAAGGGACCTCCAGGGAGTCCAAATCTAGCTGGAAAAGGGATGCCCAGGACACCAAAGGTGATGGGATTTGTGACAAAAGACAAGGGGAACTTCTTTTCACGTGGGACTCGACCCAAGTGGCCACAGAAGGGTAAGAACTGGTCTCAAATGGGTAAAACCAGGCTCTGGAAAAGGACTTTTCCTTGAGCTTTGATCTTTCCCAGACTCTGGATGAAACCATTCCTTCAGGAAAGAAAGAATCTCATCTGCAAGGGAAGATAAATTCTTTTTTTTTTCCCCCTCACCCCGTTCTTCCCTTCTTGGGAAATTCAGAAGAACATTTAAGACCCAAAGTTGGAGGGGTAAAGTCTCTTTATTCCTTTGGCCTGCCTTGGAAAAATCTCTTCCCAATTCCCCTTTGTGAGAAGCTGCTGTGTCCTGACAGAGGGAATTTTGCCTGGAAGTTGGGGGGGTACCAAAAGATCCCAAAATAAGCCAGGGCAGGACCAGGACAGTGGTGGAGTCACCCTGGAAGGGCTCAGAAATCCTGTGGATGTGGTGAATTTGGTGGTTGGCCTTGATGATCTTGGGGGTCTTTTCCAACCTTAAAAACTCCAGGATTCTATTCAAGTCCAAGACATAAAAATCTTGGAATTGTTGTCTTCTAGAGGACCACGACGGTTCCCTGAATTCCCTTTTCTTCCTTCTGCAATTCTCCTCTCTCTGGGTTCAAGGGGTTATGGGGGGTGGATTTAAGGCTGAATTTCATGCCTTGGTTCTTGCCAGCCACAGAGAACCTAAACCTTGGAATTCTCCTCTCAGATCTTGGATGAGACGGATCGATGGGAACAAAACGCTACAAGGAACCCCCAACTCAACCCCCCCCCCGAGGTTTAAGAGCAAAGCTGCTTCAAACCCAGAATTTTGCTTCATATCAGGGTTGAATCAGAGAATCCCAGAATCAGCTGGGTTGGAAGGGACTTCCGAGATCATCAAGTCCAACCCTTGATCCAACCCCACCGTGGTTCCCAGCTCATGGCACTGATGCCACATCCAGTCTGTCCTTAAACACCTCCAGGGATGGAGAATCCACCCCTTCCCTGGGCAGCCCATTCCAATGGCTGAGCACCCTCTCTGCAAAGAAATTCTTTCTAATCTCCAACCTAACCCTCCCCTGGCACAGCTGAAGCCCAAGCCCTCTTGTCTTGCTGATGGTTGCCTGGGAAAAGAGACCAACCCCCCCCTGGCTCCCCCCTCCTGTCAGGGAGTTGCAGAGAGTGAGGAGGTCTCCCCTGAGCCTCCTCTTCTCCAGGTTGAGCCCCCCCAGCTCCCTCAGCCTCTCCTCACAGCACTTGTGCTCCAGTCCCTTCCCCAGCCTCGTTGCTCTCCTCTGCACCTGCTCCAGCCCCTCCATGTCCTTCCTGAGCTGAGGGCCCAGAACTGGACACAGCACTCCAGGGGTGGCCTCACCAGTGCTGAGTCCAGGGGCAGAATCACTTCCTTGGACCTGTTGGCCACACTGTTCCTGCTCCAGGCCAGGATCCATTGGCCTTCTTGGCCACCTGGGCACACTCTGGCTCCTGTTCAGCTCTCTGTCCATCCCCACTCCCAGCTCCCTTCCTGCCTGGCTGCTCTCCAGCCCCTCTGGCCCAGCCTGGAGCTGCTGGGGGTTGTTGTGGCCAAAGTACAGGACCCGGCCCTTGGCCTGGTTGAACCTCATCCCCTTGGAATCAGCCCATGGATCCAGCCTGTCCAGGTCCCTCTGCAGAGCCCTCCTGCCTTCCAGCTGATCCAAAAATCACCCCTAGTGCCAAATCCCCCTTGACTCTGATCCTACACTGGGAACTTTCTCCCAGTGAGTTCTCCGTGGGCACGGAACAGTGTCGAGATTCCACCTCCTCTCCGTGGGGAGCACAAGGTGTGATTCCCATCAGGGTGTGATTCCCATGATTCCCACCAGGGTGTGATTCCCATGATTCCCACCAGGGTGTGATTCCCAGGATTCTCACCAGGATGTGATTCTCACCAGGATGTGATTCCCACCACAATGTGATTCTCACCACGATGTGATTCCGATGATTCCCACCACAGTGTGATTTCCACCAGGGTGTGATTCCCATGATTCCCACCTGGGTATGATTCCCACCATGGTGTGATTCCCATGATTCTCACCAGGGTGTCATTCCCACCATGGTGTGATTCCTATGATTCCCACCAGGGTGTGATTCCCACCAAGGTGTGATTCCCACCTGGGTGCGATTCCCATGATTCCCATCATGGTGTGATTCCCACCAGGGTGTGATTCCCATGATTCCCACCAGGATGTGATTCCCACCAGGAAGTGATTCCCATGATTCCCACCACAGTGTGATTTCCACCAGGGTGTGATTCCCATGATTTCCACCAGGGTGTGATTCCCATGATTCCCACCAGGGTGTGATTCCCACCAGGGTGTGATTCCTTGGATTCCTGTTTTTAAGCTTTGTCTCCTGCTCAGGAATCGCGGGGACAGGGAGGGAATAGGAAAGAGAGACAAAAATCAGATAAAGTCTGCCCAGAATTGTGTGTTATCCCCAAATCCTCCCAATTTATTGCTCCCAACAGGAACTCCTGGGGTCTGGAGATGTTATCCCCAAATCCTCCCAATTTATTGCTCCCAACAGGAATTCCCAGGGGCTGGAGAAGCTTTGTTTGATCTGGGTTGTGGTGGCCTCAGGGGCTCTCCCAACCCTTCCCTGAACCTCCCTGTGCTCCAGAGGGAAAAATCCAACCTTCAGGGAGGGGATTCACCCTCCCAACCCCGTGGCCTTGAGTCAGGGGGACATGAGGGCCCCGTCCAGGATGTCCCATAAACAACGACCAAAGTGTCGCTCGTGGTGTCCCGGGCAGGAGGAGACACAAAATGCTGGGGGCACTTTTTTATTTTGCTGTCTAAATTCCTAATTGGCACCATCCTTCTGGAATAATCCACCCCCTGGGACCCAGCTGGCCCTGCCTCTCCCTGAATCCACGTTCCTGTCGCTCCGTGTCCTCTGTGGGATTTGGAGCTGCAAACCCAGGTTTTAAATAAAAAAAAAAAAAAGTCTATTTTAAACACCAGGGCTATTTTTCCTCCCAATTTGTAAACCACTGGAGTACTTCTCAAAGTGATTCATCCCTTTTCTCTTCCAAACAAAGAGAGCTGGTGGCTGGGAATTCCTGCGGGGTGAGTCAAAGGCTTTCCGAGGTGGGAGATGGGAGCAGGGATTTCAAGAGGTCACTGGATGGGTTGCTGGGATGGAAGGGGGTGGTTGATGATCTTTTAGGATCATTTAAATCTGGTTGGATTGGTGGGATCATAAATCAGTGTATTCCTGCAAAACACTCATTAAGAAGGAGAGAGGGAAGAGCCTTTCCCAACAAAGTTTTCCTCCCCCCTTCCAGGATTGTTTTGGAGGTGGTGACCAAACTCGATGATATTTTAATGATTGACCCTTTAGGTTTGCTTTGGGTCGAGTCCTGGAGAATTTGGATCATCCCAACAGGAAGGACCCATGGGAAGGTCAGGAAAAGGAGAGATTGTGTCCCAGGAAGGAGCCACAGAACATGGAATTGTCTGACTTGGCAACAGGAGAACTGAGAAATTGGGATTGTTTTCCAGTCCCAGATAGGGATGAGGAAAGAGGAAAGGCAGGAGCTGGAAAGTGGCTGTGGATAAATTCAGGTTGGATGTGAAATTTTGACCATGGGAAGAAAAAGGAGGTTCTGCTGTACCCTGGAAAAGGCTGCTTGGAGCAAATCTCCTCAAATCCAGGCTGGATCATTTTAGGGAAGCAATGATGTGGCTCCTGGGATGGCCTGAGGGGGAAGTCACTGACCCACAAAGAACCTTCTGCTTCCCTATTTTCTATTCCCTTTTATTTTTTCTCTCTCTGAATGAATGAAAATCTCGGGGTTTCCCTTCCCATTTCCCTCTCCAAACAAAGATGTGGTTCCTCTGGTTCCATGGGATTTCTCACAGGTTTGTTCCCACCTTGTGTTGAGTCCTGGAGAATTTGGATCATCCCAACAGGAAGGTCAGGAAAAGGAGAAGTTTTGTCCCAAGGAGGAGCCAGAGAACATGGAATTATCTGACTTGGCAACAGCAGAACTGAGAAAGGTTTTTTTTCTGGAGGGGAGGGGGAAAGGTTTAGCTCTTGAAAGCAACAATATTTTGGGAATTCAACAACTTTGAAGACAACAACAACAACTTTGCTCCCCCTGAGGTCAAACAAAAATGTTGTTGGGAATGGAGTTGGAATGTTCAGGGCTGTTCCGGGTGGGATCCACGGTGGAGAAATGGGAATAAAAATAAAAATGCTGCTGAGGAAGGTGGAGGTGAAAACTTCCTGTGATTCCGTGGTGCAGAGGGCTGGGTGCCACATCCAAAATCAGGGAATCCTGGAATGGTTTGGGTTGGAAGGGACCTTGAGGATCATTTAGTACCCACCCCCTGCCATGGGCAGGGACACCTTCCACCAGCCCAGGTTGCTCCAACCTGGCCTTGGACAATTCCAGGGATCCAGGGGCAGCCACAGCTTCTCTGGGACACTCATTCCAGGGCCTCACCACCCTCCCAACCAGCAATTCCTTCCCAATATCCAATCTAGATCTTCCCTTTTCCAGTTTGAAGCCATTCCCTGTGTGCTGTCCCTCCATCCCTTGTCCCCAGTCCCTCTCCAGCTCTCCTGGAGCCCCTTCAGGCCCTGCCAGGGGCTCTCAGCTCTCCCTGGAGCCTTCTCTTCTCCAGGCTGGACATTCCCAGCTCTCCCAACCTGGCTCCAGAGCAGAGGGGCTCCAGCCCTGGGATGGAAATTAATGGGATCCAAAAGAAGTCCCCAAAAAGAGGGACATTGGGGGGCTGGAAATGACTCGTTGCTGCTGCCACAGCTGGAGGAAAAGGGTTTCTTTTTCACTCTTTCACCAAATTTCTCTTTATAACCAGTTTAAGGGGGAAATAACAAGGAAGGAAAAGACCTGTTTGTGCTGAGGGGGGTGTTGTGGGTAAGAATAGGTGGGAATAACTCAGGCTGAGCCCAGATGGGCTGGGAGGGAGCAGGAGCACATTCCAGCCCCCTGGAGAATCCACCTGCCACGCAAATCACCTTCAGGGCCCGAAAGGAACACTCCCCTTAATCCAATCAGAGCCTTTTCATTAATTAAGACACTTTCTAACTGAGAAAAAAAACATTCCAGTTGTTTGTTCTGACTGCAAACAAGGGGGGATTTCCTCTGAAACCACTCAAAATCCAACATAATTCTTTCCTTTCTCTCTCCATCTCCTGCTTTTACGCCGACAAATATTTTCCTTGGAGTTCCTGTTTTTCTGCAGGAAACCGCTTCTTGTTTGCTGTTTGCTCCCAAAAGTGGAAGAGGCCAATGAAAGCTGGAGATCCAAGGAATCAAAGCCCTCCAGGGTGTTTTCAGGGGGGTTCTGACACCCCTGGGCAGAGGCAGAAGGAAAAAGGTTTGTGATGCTGCGAATTTACCTGGAGGAAGGGATTTGGTGCTGCCTCCCCCTTCCCATCAGGATCCAGAGAATCATAGAATAGAATCATAGAATCAGCTGGGTTGGAAGGGACCTCTGAGATCATCAGGTCCAACCCTTGATCCAACCCCACTGTGGTTCCCAGCCCATGGCACTGATGCCACATCCAGTCTCACCTTAAAAACCTCCAGGGATGGAGAATCCACCCCTTCCCTGGGCAGCCCATTCCAATGGCTGAGCACCCTCTCTGCAAAGAAATTCTTCCTAATCTCCAACCTAACCCTCCCCTGGCACAGCTGAAGCCTGAACCCTCTTGTCTTGCTGATGGTTGGGTGGGAAAAGAGACCAACCCCCCCTGGCTCCCTCCTCCTGTCAGGGAGTTGCAGAGAGTGAGGAGGTCTCCCCTGAGCCTCCTCTTCTCCAGGCTGAACAGCCCCAGCTCCCTCAGCCTCTCCTCACAGCACTTGTGCTCCAGTCCCTTCCCCAGCCTCGTTGCTCTCCTCTGCACCTGCTCCAGCCCCTCAATGTCCTTCCTGAGCTGAGGGCCCAGAACTGGACACAGCACTCCAGGGGTGGCCTCACCAGCGCTGAGTCCCGGGGCAGAATCACTTCCCTGGCCCTGTTGGCCACACTGTTCCTGAGCCAGGCCAGGATCCGTTGGCCCTCTTGGCCCCCTGGGCACACTCTGGCTCCTGTTCAGCTCCCTGTCCATCCCCACTCCCAGCTCCCTTCCTGCCTGGCTGCTCTCCAGCCCCTCTGGCCCAGCCTGGAGCTGCCGGGGGTTGTTGTGGCCGAAGGGCAGGACCCGGCCCTTGGCCTGGTTGAACCTCATCCCCTTGGAATCAGCCCATGGATCCAACCTCTCCAGGTCCCTCTGCAGAGCCCTCCTGCCTTCCAGCTGATGGACACTCCCCCCCAGCTTGGTGTCATCTGCAAATTTGCTGATGGTTCACTCAATCCCCTCATCTAAATCATCAATAAAGACATTAAACAGGACTGGGCCCAGCACTAATTCCTGGGGACACCACTGGTGATGGATCCCAACTGGATGCAGCTCCATCCCCACCACTCTCTGGACCTGACCCTCCAACCTGTTCCTGACCCAGCACAGGGTGCCCCTGGCCAAGCTGTGGGCTGCAGCTTTTCCAGGGAATGCTGTGGGAGACGGTGTCCAAGGCTTTGCTGAAGTCCAGGCAGACACATCCACACCTTCCCCTCGCCCACCAGGCGGGTCACCCGGTCATAAATGGAGATCAGGTTGGTCAGACAGGACCTGCCCTTCCTAAACCTGTGCTCCAACGAGCTGCTGGAGAGATTCCAGGTGGGAAAAGCCCTTGGGGACATGTGCCAGGTTTAAATGGTGCTCCTGGATTCACCTTTCCCCCCGGAATTGGAGCTCGGGGGGGGGGTGTTGTGGAGTTGGGGACGTGCGTGGAAGGCTCCGACCCCGAATTAGTGGTCGTTGCTTTTAGACAAACATTGGGAAAAGCTCATTCCTACAAACATCTGCAGGGTTACTTAGGAAATTCCTTTGGGCTGAGTAGGACAGGGCTGTTCACTGACAAACACTGTCATGCTCAGTGACCTTTTTTTGCCCCCAAAAAGGGAATCAGAGCCCAAAAAGGAGCTCTGGGCAAAGCCCAGCTCTTAAGCCAGGCCCAGGCAGGACTAAGGCTGGGCTTTGTTTTAGAATCTGTCACTCAGAGAGAGGGACACTGAGGCAGGAGGCAGCTGGAACAGGAGATACAGCCAAGGATCCAGTTGGATTCCCCCCAGTGTGGATTCACAGCCGTGGCCAGGAACAGTCGGAGGAAACATCTCCGAGAGGTTTCTCTGTCAGAATTCCAGACTTTTCCATAGCTACCATTTGGCTCCTCCAGTGCTGCAGTTGAGTTGAAAAGCTCCTTAAAACAACAAAAATAAATCCCTGGATAAAGCAACTCCTTTTCTCCAGCCCCTTTCCAGCTGCCCCCGAGCGGGAGAAGCTCCTCGGGAGGTTTTTGCCCACGTGAGTTTTCCTCTGTTTGGGTTATTCTGCTCCTGGTTTACTTTGAATCCCGGTATATTCCCGGTAGGAATATGTGTCATTTCCTTTGCTGCTGCTCTGACCTGACCCAGGGACATCTTGCCCTTCTTCTTGCCAGGGCCCAGCTCGTTGTGCAAATGATGTCGAGCTGCTTTTGGCCGGGATGGAAAGAGCCCTGTGGATAATCTCTCGGGTCAAGGTGATCCAGAAGATTCCAGGCAAACCAGGAATGTGGTATCTTCTGAATTCCATGGACATTTGAACAGGAGTGATGAGAAATGGGGAGTTCTCTTGTGCTGTAAAGTCCCCAGTAGGATTAATTCTTGCCAGGAGCTCTCACAAAATGATTTCATGGTTTAGTGGATACGTTGGGAATGAACCAGCGATTTCCAGGAATATATTCCAGAAAGGTCTTCCAGGGATGGTCTGAGTTGAGATGGGAGAAGCAGGAGGGAGGATTTGATCCCTGGATTATTTCAGCCTATGGGCCATGGAAAGCTGGGCTTGGGGATTTGTGGCCGAGGTGTCTCTGAAGCAGATTTTGGGTTGAGAGGAACAAGTTTGTCTGTTCTGTTCGGAGACATCCACGGGGAAAAATTCCTGGTGGGAGCCACAGCTCCACTGGAACACCTTTGGGGATCCAAAAAGGTGGAAAACCCCTGGAAGATCGAGAAGTCCAGAGTCTTCCTTGCACTTTAACCTGGAACTCACTGAGGTGCTTCCCGTGCTAAAGATCTTCACAGCAAGGACCAAAAGTCCTGGAAAACGGGAAAGGGAGACCCCTAAATTTCCTCCCCTCCCAGGTTCGTGGTGTGGAGCTGAGAACTTCTGGTTCCCCTCAGCAGAGGGCAGCAATGGCCCGGCCACGGAATTCCAACGGGATTTGGGAAAAGCAGCTCCGCCTGAAAAATAACCAAAGGAAAGCAAAAAAAAACCCCTCGGGAGGGCAAAAACCCCCCCCCTCGGCTCCAAGGGCAAAGCTTGGCTTTATCCTTGCACTACCTGATCCCTTCCACATTCCAAAGAGTGGCAGGAGAGCAAGGAGGGGTATCCAAGGAAAAAGGGATGCGGCACCTGGAGCCACCTCGGTGCTTCCCTGGAGGGCTTGGAATTAAGGCAGCCCGGGGAGGGATTGACAAGCTTGGATGGCATCAGGGCTAAAGCAGCTCCTGTGGCTCTGGAAAAGCTGGATTATGTTTAGGCTGCCCATCCCAACTGTCCTGGAAAAGCTGGGAATGAGGAAGACTCAGGGATCCAGCCCGAGCTGGATATTCCTGCAGATATTCCAAGCGTCTTTCCTGGGAAGGTGGGGTGCTGTTGGAATCCAAGCAGGGCTGTGGAGTTAATTCCTTGCCACAAGGGAAGTTGGGATGCAGGGACCAGTCCAAGTGCACCAGGATAAACACCTGGGAAAGGTGGGAAACCAAAGTGGGGATGAAACTGTGCCTGTTCCCGTGGGGGAAAAACCAGGGATAACACTCTGGATGGATTCTTTTAGTTTAGGGAGAGTTTTCCATGTGGATTCTTCTCTGGAGCGTTGGATGGACTTTGCTCATCTCTTTGTACCCCGATTTTGGGATGGGAAACAGCACTTGGGACATCCTGGACTCAGGATGTGCCTGGGCTGCTCCTGGAGGGATTCCAGCCTGGAAAAATGGGATCCAAGCGGGTGAAGCTCCTCTTGGATTCAGGAGCTGCTGAAAGAGATGATGTTCCCTTCTCCCACCGGACTGGGAACAGCTGGGAAGCAGAGCCCACCCTGCTCCCACCCCCTGGAAGGGGGAATAGCCCAGGGTTGCTCCCAGCAGCTCCTGCGAAGTGCCTGGAATTGGGGGGGGAAATCCAGGGAAGTGCCTGAGCTCTGTCCTGGGGATTGGAGGATGTGGAAGCAGGGAAGGAGTTAAAAGTGCTGAGGTTTGGCTGAAGAAAATGAGGGATGGGACTGGGAAAGAGGGAGATCCCAAGGTACCACCTCAAAGGCACTGGGGGGTTTGTCAGACCCTTTTTTGGGAGCCTTCTGCCCCAAAACTGAGGGAAAAGGATCATGGGAAACCCCCCCCTCCCTGCCTGCAGGGGTGGAACTGTAGGATAGTGCAGTGTCCCGGGAGCAGACAAGGAGCTCTTCCCAAAACATCTTCCCAGTTGGGAGCTGGAGCCACCCAGGAAAAGCTGGAGTGGTGCCAGACATGGAATTCTCTGCTGGAAGAGGTGGGATAATCCCCTGCCCACCTGTCCTGCTGTCCTGTCGGGATAACTCCTGGCCAGGGTTTGGATCTGGGACTCTGTGTGGAGGTTCCTGAGGTTTGTCTGGGGCCTGGATTGTTAATCCCTGATGGTTTTCCATGCAGGTAACAACAACCTGGTCGTGGAGACCCGACTGTGCAGCTCTGGGGGGGATGGTCAAGGGTATGGAATCATGGAATCATAAAATCATGGAATGGTTTGGGTTGGAGTGGAGATCATCCAGTGCCACCCCCTGCCATGGGCAGGGACACCTTCCACCATCCCAGGCTGCTCCAACCTGGCCTTGGACACTTCCAGGGATCCAGGGGCAGCCACAGCTTCTCTGGGAAATTCATTCCAGGGCCTCTCCACCCTCCCAGCCAGGAATTCCTTCCCAATATCCCACCTAACCTTGCCCTCTGGCAGTGGGAAACCATTCCTTGTGAGGAAAGGCTGAGAGAACTGGGATTGTTCAGCCTGGAAAAGAGGAGGATTCGGGGCCTTCCCATATCTGAAGGGAGCCTAAAAGGAAGATGGAGGCAGACTTGGGACAAGGGATGGAGGGACAGGACACAGGGAATGGCTTCCCACTGCCAGAGGACAGGGATAGATGGGATATTGAGAAGGAATTCCTGGCTGGGAGGGTGGGGAGGGGCTGGGATGGAATTCCCAGAGAAGCTTTGGCTGCTCCTGTATCCCTGGAAGTGTCCAAGGGCATGTTGGAGCCACCTGGGCTAGTGGAAGGTGTCCCTCCCCATGGCAGGGAGTGGCACTGGATGGGCTTTAAGGTCTCTCCCAACCCAAACCATTCCATGATTCCATGACAGAAGTTTGCAGAGGATCCCAGATTGTGATCAGGGGTTGAAGCCCCGGAGAGTTTCTCGGCCTTTCAGAGGAATCTGGACCAACAGGAACCTCGGGAAGTTCCTCCCAGGGAAGTGGGAATCCCTGTCCTTGGGGAGGAGCAACCCCAGGCACCGGGACACGCTGGTTTCTATTTTTTTTTTCTTTTTGAGGTTTCTATTTATATATTTATATTATACTGTCCTGGGAAGGGCCTGGGAATCCCAGAGGGCAGAGAACCGACCAGGATCCTCTGCAACAGAGAGGGCTGGTGGGGTCAGGATAAACCCAACAGCACTTTGGGAAGGACTTTCCAGGCCGGACACCATCCCTGGAACCTCAAAATTACGCGCAGATACATTTATTTTTTTTTTTACCTCATAATATTCCCGAGGATCAAAAATACGCGGATAAAGCGGGTTTTGTGGGGACTGTGAGGGCAGAAAACCCTCTGGAGCGAGTTTTCCTCCCCTTATTGTGTTATTGATTCCGAGCCACGGCGTTTCCCTCGCAGACACTTCATCTGCCTGCAGGTTTGTGCCCAGACAGATTTATGGAGCTCTCCTTCCCCCGCTCGCTCCCAGCCAACGATTCCTGCGGCCAGAGCATCCATCTCCCCTCCCTGGGTGTAATTCTCCCCATCCAATCCCTGAGTCACTCATGCCCTGGTGATATTTATGTGCCACTCCACCTCTCCCTCGCTCCGGTCGAAGCTTCCAGAGTTCCGAGCGTTTCTCCGGCCTCGGGTGTCCGGTTCCGCAAAGAAAGCGCCGGGAACTGCTGGAAAGCGAGGAGGAAAAGCAGGAAATCTGGCCGTGGCATCTCAACCATTCCCTAAGAATGGATTCGTGGGGGTTTTATAACCCCTGAGAAGGCTGCAGGACAATCCAACTGAGCCGGGCCCACCGAGGAGAAGAGTTTGAGGGGGTCTGACGTCGCTTTTCCCCGTCCGTGTTTTATGGAGTTGTCAGCAGGTTCCCGAGCCCTTTCAGGCCCAACACTCACTTTCCAGGTTTGGTTTCCTCTCAGCCTCTTTTGTGGCTTTCCCAGTTGAGCCGTGCAGGGGAGAGGAAACCCGGTCAAACCCCAGTCAAACCCCAGCAGCTCGAAGCTCCGCGAGGGTCCGTCGGCTCCCGTTCCCCTCCCGGCAGGAGCTGCTGATCCATCCCCACGGAGTAGGAGGGGACAATCCTTTATTCCAGGAGGCCCAACCATCCATTTCAGGAGGCACACACTCCCCTCCCAGCTGTACCTCCCTCTCCCAGAATAATAACCCTGGATGGAGGGACTGGTGTTCTCCGGGAGGGTCGGAACTGGGGCCGTTGTTGCTCCTCCCGGGCAGGAGCTGCTGATCCATCCCCACGGAGCAGGAGGGGACAATCCTTTATTCCAGGAAGCCCAACCATCCATTTCAGGAGGCCCAGACCCCCCTCCCAGCTGTCCCTCCCTCTCCCAGAATAACAACCCTGGATGAAGGGACTGGTGTTGTCCAGGAGGGTCGGAACTGGGGCCGTTGTTGCTCCTCCCGGGCAGGAGCTGCTGATCCATCCCCACGGAGCAGGAGGGGACAATCCTTTATTCCAGGAGGCCCAACCATCCATTTCAGGAGGCATAGACCCTCCCCCCCAGCTGTGCCTCCCTCTCCCAAAATAATAACCCTGGATGGAGGGACTGGTGTTCTCCGGGAGGGTCGAACCAGGGCCGTTGTTGCTCCTCCCGGGCAGCAGCTGCTGATCCATCCCCACAGAGCAGGAGGGGACAATCCTTTATTTCAGAAGGCCCAACCATCCATTTCAGGAGGCACAGACCTCCCTCCCAGCTGTGCCTCCCTCTCCCAGAATAATAACCCTGGATGGAGGGGCTCATGTTCTCCAGGAGGGTCGGAACCGGGGCCGTTGTTGCTCCTCGGCAAAGCCTCAAATAAAATAAGAACTTTTTATTCTTAACCCTCATTTTGGGATGGAATTTTCCCACACTGAGCAGGGAAAACAGTTCCAGTTGGCTTCAGCTGGAGAGTGTCACAGGAGGCAGCCCAACAGGTTGGACACTGGGAAAAGCTGGGAAAACCGGTTTGTTCCCGATTATCCAGTGCTGACCAACCACCTGGATGTCCAGCCGGATAAATCCCATCTCCTGGACCTCTCGGGCCTGAAGGAACCTCCAAACCAAACGGTACCTTGTGCCGGGAATGTTCCTCTTCAAATTCCACGCAAGGAGGAGGTTGGAAGCAGGATTCCCGTGAAGGTTCTCCTGAAAAGGTGACTCCCTTTCCCTTCCCTCCACCTGGAAGTGCCTGAACACGGGATGGACCTCAGGAGTTCCCCGGATTTAGTGGGAATAAGTGCTGACTTTCAGAGATTTAGGGATGGACGGGCAGATGGACGGATGGACAGAAGGGGAAAAAAGGCACATTCCGAGGTAAGGAGAGAAAAGAGGGAGAAGTTTCCGCAGGAGCCTCTTTAAAACCCTGGAAAGGCTTCCCGGGGTGCGGAGCAGGACATGAGGAATATTTCACTCCGTGGGAACCACGGGGGGATTTGAGCTGCTCCAGGTGCCTTTGCCATCCCTCCCAGCAGCCCTCCAGACACAACAGGAACCTGGAGGGTTTATGGATGTGCATGGATGTACCTGGCCATAAATAATAGGGAATAAATCCAGCCCGGAGCTGAAAGGGGCCCAGCGGGTTGGGAATGTCGCTGATCTCCGGCCAGAGGGATAAACCATCGGGGTTTGTCTGCTGGGATATTAATTCCCTCCTGCCCCTCTGGATCAGGAGCATTCCTGGCTGGCTGGAGGTTTGGAAACAGCCAGAATTCCTCTAGAAACGGCATCCCCTGGAGAACTTCCTGACGTGGGAGAGACACAAATCCATTCCCAAGCGGGGAGCTGGAATTTTTGTCGATGGATCCCGGGAATTCTGAACTGAGGAGCATTTTTTCTGGTCTGGAAATGGGTTTATTTAAATTTATGTCTCCATCCTAAAATCAGCAGCACCCCAAGCTCTGTGAGGCAGTGCTGGGTGTGGATCTGCCCCTTCTCTCCCAAGGGAATTTGGAGGGGAGGGAAGGAGGTGCCAAACGTTGTGTCCATGGCTCTATTCCAAGGCTGGAGAAAAGAGGAAGGTAAATCCACAGGAATTGGGACAGAGGGAACTCTGGTGAACCAAAACTGGGGAGAAAATGGTCAGGAGAGAGAGATTCAGCCCCAGGGGTGGGATCTTGCCTGGGTCTGGAGTTTGGGGACAGAGAGGATCTGGAATCAAAACTTCCAAAGCTCATTTTCCTTCAGGAAGCACAAGACAAGCCCAAGGCCAGGAGGCATCAAACACGTGAAGAGGACATGGAATCAATCATGGAATGGTTGGGGCTTGAAGGGACCTCAAATCCCATCCAGTGCCACCCCCTGCTATGGGCAGGGACATCTTCCACTAGCCCAGGTTGCTCCAACCTGGCCTTGGACACTCCCAGGGATCCAGGGGCAGCCACAGCTTCTCTGGGCAACCTGTGGAAGATATTCCTTGGAATTTATCTCAGTGTCATGGATTTAGGGAATATTAAAGAAGAAAATGCTCACGGAGCCCGATTCCACCGCGGTTCAGTTCTTCTGCTCCTTCCGTGGGTTGTGGAGCTCTAGGGGGGCTTTGTCTTCCCAATAATCCTGGAGAATTGGGACAGGTGGTTGGACAACAACCTTGTTCACCTTGGTCCTGGTTGCCTGGAAAGGGGGACAAAGTCTGACTCTCTTTTCCCGTCTCTAAAGCTTCTTGGAGGTCTTGTGGCCAAAAGGAAAAGTCTGAATTCCTTTCAAAACAAAGAAATGAGCTCAAATCCCTTCCTGTTCCATTCTTTTAGGGTCTGATCCTTCTGCAAAACCATTTCTGGAGGGAAAAAAAGGAAAAAGGCAGAAAAATGTCACCACTGCCAGATGGTTGCAACTATAAAAAAGTCAGGAGGAGGTTGGAAAAGCCCTCCAAGAGCATCGGGTCCAACCATCCCCCAACACTGCCAAGGTCACCACTGAATCGTGTCCCCAAGTGCCACACCCACAACTCCTAAAAATCCCTGCACGTGCCAAATGCCTGGAATGCAAAGAGCCCGAGAGAAGAGTGGGATGGTGAGGACAATTCCCTGGAATTCCTCCTGTGCACCTTGGAGTTCCTCTCAGCAGGAACCCAACATCCCACAGCTTCCAGAATTGGGATGTTCCTGCCCTGGGACCCTCGTGGGGCTGGAGGAAGGTGAACTGGGGGCCACTGGGGGCTGAGGAACCGGACCAGAATTCCCAGTAAACACAGCAACTCCTGCTGTCCTTAGGTGAGGGATCCAGGGCTGCTCCATCCTCTCATCCTTGGCTTCCCAGACCTGCTGGCACCACGAGCTCCCGGTGTTTGGAACTCCAAAACCTTCCAGAGCTGTTCCAAAAACTGCAGCACCTGGAGACTTTCCCGTGGCTCCATTTCTGGGACAATTCCCAGATATTCCAGCACCTCTGGTGAGCCCTGGATCTCCTTCTCTGCTGCTCTTTTGATGCCACGAGGAATTTTATCCCTAAATTTCACGATGCTCTTTAGGACCCTGCTGGTTCCAGGCGGGAAAATCCAAATCCGGCCTCGGATTGGGAAAAACCTCTTTCCTTCAGAAAGCTGGGAATCACCCCCACGGAGCAGGGAGGTTGCTCTGCTTAAACTTAAGCATCTGCCCAACATCTTGGCTGGGTTTAAATCCCAGTCCTGAGGAGCAGTTTATTCCAGGAATTCCACTCTCTCAATTACCTGTTAACAAAGGGAGAAAAGTCTATTCAGATATAAATAACTTATAAGATTTGTATAACTGAACATATATATATATATATTTATTATATATATCCCCAAATATTCATTATTTAAAAGCATTTCCTAAAGTGTATTCAGATTAATTCCTGGTATTTGGATCCCTGCCAATATTAATACTGGGCTGCCTTCGAGTTTAAGACCAGAATTATATTTGAAAATATATGTTCACCCATCTGATGGCTTTTTAATGTTGAGATTTCTTTACCACGGCTTCCAAAAAAAATGACCTTTTGACCAAAGAGAAAAGAGCAGAATCATTTTTTTTCCCCCCCGTCCCATTTCTGGGCAAGGCTTTGTAACGTTTCAGAGAGGAAAAAAAAGAAAAGAAACCCCTCCAAAAAAACCATTTTTCCTCGTTTTCGGCAGGAATTTTTAATTTGGACGTGTTGAAACACCACATTTCTTATTCCAGAGGTTGTTTTCTCCCAGCAGTTTTTTTTTTTTTTGATGTGTGACAGAGCTGTTGTTTTATGAGAAACCTGAAACATTTCCCTGGAAATTTTTCCTGGAAAGGGGAAAATAAAAAAAACCAAACCAAAGTTAGGTTTTTTCAAGGCCTTTCACTCCCACCAATAAATGGGATGTTTCATTCCTTCTCTCTGGGCTTCAGCCTGGATCTTCCATGGAAAGGGAGCAGGGAATTAGGGGGATTAACAAAGCAATTCCAGGGAATCACAGAGTCCCAGGATGTGCTGAGTTGGAGGGACCCCCAAGGACCATCCAGCCCAACCCTCAGCCCTGCACGGGTCCAGCCCCAAGAGTGACACTAAAACACCACCCATCAAATGCTCCTTTGCTTGATTCCTCTCAAATAAAGCCACAGATGAAAGCTCTGACAGGGATTTTTTAGGGAATATTTTTCAAGGAGAGGGTTGGTCCCATCCCAGCTCAGAGGATCTTCCACCCCTTTGGGCTCCTCCCCTGCTTCGTGCTGCTCTCTCAGGTTCTGGGCAGCTCCTGTGGGGAACAACCTCTTCAGGCAGGGGGTGGAGAGAGGGAAACACGGGGCAGAGAGGCCTCCAAGGGAGATTTTGGGTCAAAACAGCAAATAAATTGGATCTAAAAAAGCAGGAAAATCAGGAGACTGAGTAGAAGGACCCATTTCCCCCTCCATGGGCAGCACCAATGACCTCTGGGGGGATGATCCCAGAAATGCTGAGCTGGAAGGGACCCCCAAGGCCCATCCAGCCCAACCCTCAGCCCTGCACAGGCCCAGCCCCAAGAGTCCCCCCCTGTGCCCCAGAGGATCAGCCAAACCCTCCTGGAGCTCTGGCAGCCTTGGGGCTGTGCCCACTGCCCTGGGGAGCCTGGGCAGTGCCCAACCAGCCTCTGGGGGAAGAACCTTTGCCTGAGATCCAACCTGACCCTGCCCTGGCACAGCTCCAGCCATTCCCTGGGTGCTGTCCCTGGTCCCCCCAGTGCAGAGCTCAGTCCTTGCCCCTCCTGAGGATGCTGAAGACCCCAATGAGGTCTCCCCTCAGTCTCCTCTGCTCCAGCTGAACACACCAAGTGCCCTCAGTGTCCTCCCACGGCTTCCAATCAAGGCCCTTCCCCACCTTCACTCTCTAATTCAAACAATTCTTCCTCAGCTCCTCCCTGTCGATATTTCCAGAGCAGGGGATGGAACATCATCCAGTTGTGGGGATGAGGAACACCGGGAGAGCCTGGAATGCTGCTGGTTCGTGGGTCAGTTAATGGGGACAGCTGGGGCTTGGACAACATGAGGGGCTGCAGGAAGGATATAAAGCTCTTGGAGAACATCCTGGAGCAACCTGGGCTGGTGGAAGATGTCCCTGCCCATGGCAAGGGGTGCAATGGGATGAGCTTTAAGGTCCCTTCCAGCTCAAAGCATTCCATGATTCCCTGATTTTGGGATTTTAACGCTGGGCTCTGGTGCCTCCAGGACACACAGGGGAAGGATGAACCTGTCCCAGCCATCCCTGAATCCACGCTCAGCTCCCTGGAGCACAGCCCAGGAATGCTGGAGCTGTTGGAGCAGGAAGGGGGGCAAAGGCAGCAGCTCCGAGGGGGTTCCAGAGTTTCACAGAATCCCAGAATCAGCTGGGTTGGAAGGGACCTCTGAGATCATCAAGTCCAACCCTTGATCCAACCCCGCCGTGGTTCCCAGCCCATGGCACTGATGCCACATCCAGTCTGTCCTTAAACACCTCCAGGGATGGAGAATCCACCCCTTCCCTGGGCAGCCCATTCCAATGGCTGAGCACCCTCTCTGCAAAGAAATTCTTCCTAATCTCCAACCTAACCC